>NC_090203.1:1955000-2255000 GCF_033026475.1 Channa argus | reverse complement strand
ACAAACGCGTGATAAGTGACAGCAGCCTGTGGGGAAGTGATACTTCTCGCATATCAAACTACCCTGTAAAGACATCTCACAATGAGGCCACGATCACAAGAACGGAACCAAAACTAATGAACCAGCAAAAAGTTTGACCAGTGCATCAGCGTCACCAGGCATCTGGTAATGTAACAGATAAAAATCTGAAGAGTCAACATGTAATAATGGACGTACAAAGAAAAGTAGTGGTTTCTCGTGACCTGTGGCATGAAGATGTACCAGTTTTACTCGATCTGCTGAAGGAGGACGATCTCATAGGCACAAACAGCTACAAGAAGTCATCAGTAGATTTGCTCAGCATGAACAATCCATTTTTAGGATTATGTTTCACCTATTAAGATTAATACAGGACTTGACTGTAAGCTAAAACTCTCTTTAGTGACTCACTGAAGAAGTTGAGCATCTTGAAGGCCAAAACTTGATCCATAGAAGTTTGATCTCATAACCCACTGCACACATGATAATAAGAAACAGTAACATATCAACACCTTTTTTGTGTTTTTTTGTCCTTTCGGCTTGTCCCGTGAGTTCAGGGTCGTCACAGCGGATCATTGTGCGCATGTTGATTTGGCATAGTTTTTTTTTTTACGACGGATTCCCTTCCTGACGCAACCCTCCCCAATTTCTACCTGGCACTGCACAGCTGGGGAGGGGACTGGGTTGTTAGGGGTTCAGTGTGTTGCCCAGGGACACTTCGACATGTAGCCAGGATGATCGACCCACTCACCCTGTGTTCGGTGGACCACTGCCGCCCCCCAACTGAACTACTGCCCAAACCTATCACCACCTTAATAAACGTTATCACAGCATATTTCCCTGGACGATCAGCAAACATTAACAGATGATCACACCAGTCATGAAGGCACATTTCAGGTCTTGTTTTATCGAGGTTTTCCGTACACTTTCTACAGGAAAGAATCTCCCAGTGCAGCCTCAAAACGAAAGTAAAAGCCAAAGAAAGACTTAAAGCCAAACGCTTTAATTCTTGATTAATCCTGTCGCGTTAATGAGGACTTGGATAAAAAAGTAAAAGACTTTCACTTGCCTTGAACAGTCGGACTCATCGCTGCTTCTCTCGTGTCTGCGTTTTCCTGCTGGTTATTTATGAAGACAAATATCACATGATGTGTCGCTTCTTCCTCTTCAGAAACACGAAGCTGCGCTCTGAAACCACCTGCAGTCGAGAACAGCAGCACACGGAAGTTACAGTCATGTACTTCGCATGATTCAGACCACAAACTCTCGAACTGAGCCAAACAAGTGTTTTTCTGAGGGCAGAGAAAAGAATGTGGAATCGCGTTATGCCTCCAAAGATATTAAAACAAGGTTAAAATGTAATATTTTAAGGTTTGAAACCTGAACAACGCCCCTTTACGCCAAAGATTGGATGGACATATAGAAAGAAATTACTGCAAATATGCACAATGTTTGTGCAAGAATACATACCACATAATAGTTTTGTTTGACAGTACTTGAAGTTTATTAATAAATATGAAGTTTCATATAAGTCTAGAAACTACATTGAGGAAACGTGATTAAAGAAATGAGAGAAACATGTACACTGGTTTATTCTTTTATTAAAATTAAGATGTTTTTACCATGTATTATTATCATTTTACTCAAAGTTCTACAAACAATGCCTCATAATGACAACGTAAAAGTTGTTTGAAATCAAATGTATTAAAAATGTACATGTACATAAGTATTGATGGCCTTTGCTGTGACGCTCAAAATTGAGCTCTGGTGGATCCTGTATCCACAGATCATCCTTGAGATGTTTCTACTACTTGATTGGAGTCCACCTGTGGAAGATTCAGTTGATTTCACATGATTTAGAAAAGCATACATCTGTCTATATAAGGTCCCACTTAACAGTGTTTTCAAGTCCAAGGAAATGTCTCTAGACCTAATAGGATGGTATCGAGGCACAGATCTGGGGAAGGGTACAGAAAGATTTCTGCAGCACTGAAGGTCCCAATGAGCACAGTGGCCTCCATCATCTGTAAATGGAAGAAGTTTGGAACCACCAGGACTCTTACTAGGATCGGCCGCCCAAACTGAGGGATCGAGAGAGAAGGGCCTTAGTCAGGGAGGTGACCAAGAACCAGATGGTCACTCTGAAAGAGCTCCAGGGTTTCTCTGTGGAGAGAGGAGAACCTTCCAGAAGAACAAGCATCACTGCAGCAATCCACCAATCAGGCCTGTATGATAGAGTGCGCAGACTAGATGCAGACGGAAACCACTCCTCAGTAAAAGGCACATGACAGCCCACCTGAAGGACTTTCAGACCATGAGAAACTAAATTCTGATCTGGTCTGATGAAACAAAGATTGAACTCTTTAGCTTGGATTCAAGTCTCATGTCTGGAGGAAACCAGGCACCGCTCACCATCACCAATACCATCCCTACATTAAAGTATGGCAGTGGCAGCATCAGGCTGTGGGGATGTTTTTCATCGGCAGGATCGAGGTAAAGAGGAATGTGTCTGTTCCAGAGCGCTCTGGACCTCAGACTGGGTCAACAGTTCATCTTTCAACAGGACAGTTACCCTAAGCCCACAGCCGAGATGACAAAGGAGTGGCTGGTGGTGCCAGCACAGCACGGAGGACATCAAGCCAAACTCTTCAGCTCAGTGATCCCACGATGATTCCCACGAGCTACCAAACTCTGCAAGCTCAGCAAACTGACTCCCAATGTTAAAAAAACTGCTGAACTCTAGAGCACCTTCCTATGCACTTAAATCTATTTTTTTTTTAAATAACAAATGTCCCTTTTGCTCTTTCTCGCACTTGCATCTGCTGAAATGTGAACACTTTTCTGACAGGACTTTGCTTTGATGTTTTCTCCTTGACTTCAATTTTTGCTGCCTTGTACCTCACTTTGCTTTGGATAAAAGCCCAGACTTGAACCCGGTTGAACATCTCTGGAGAGATCTGGAAATGGCTGTGCACTGATGCTCCCTATCCAGCCTGATGGAGCCTGAGAGGTGCTGCAAAGAAGAACGGGAGAAACTGACCAAAGAAGTGCTGGGAAAACCTTCTGGGTGCACTTTAGTATAGAATTAGTAAAAATTCATCCAAAGTTTTAAACAAGGAAATACATCAACTTTTGTCCTTATTTGACAAACTTGGTTGACTCATGTACAACCCCCAATCCCAAAAAACAGAATGTAAGGATTTGCAAATCTCATCAACCCACATTTATTTCACAATAGAACATAACAAATGTCAAAATGTTTAAACTAAGACATTTTAACATTTCATGGAAAATATGAGCTCATTTTGAATTTGATGGCAGCAACACCTCTCAGTAAAGTTGGAACAGGGTGATGTTTACCATTGTGCATCCTCTCTTCTTTTAACAACTGTCTGTAAATGTCTGGGAAGTGAAGAGACCAGTTGCTGAAGTTTAAGATTCTCTGAATCTTTTTTATGATATTATAAACTGTAGATAGTGAGAAGTCTTTGCAATTTTTTGTTGAGGAACTTTTTTTTTTGGAAACTGTTCCACAATTCTTAGACACAGTTTTTCACAGATTGATGAACCTCTGTCCATCTTTACATTTCAGAGGCTCTGTCTCTCTGAAATGCTCCTTTCTATACCCAGTCATGTTACTGATCTGCCAATTTACTTAATTAGTTGTTAAATGATCTTCCATTTGTTTCCAACTTTTTTGAGAGGTGTGGTGTTAAAATGAGCTAATATTTTCCATGAAATGGTAAAATGTCTCAGTTTCAACAGCTTATATGTTGTTTATATTTTATTGTGAATAAAATATGGGTTCATGAGATTTGAAAATCATTGCATTCTGGTTTTATTTAAATTTTACACATCGTCCCAACTTTTTTGGAATTGGGGTTGTACTTATTCAAGTTTTCTTTAAGGTAACACGGTGTTATGTCACCTTAATATTTGCAGATCCTTTAGAAATATGAAGTAACTTACAATCTGTTCCCAATCAGCCCTATTTCTGCCCCCCAAATAAACCCCCTACTATTCCTGAGTCCTTTCAGATAATTATAACCCTCATATTAACCAAATAAGCAACTTCTAATAAAACTCATTATGTTTCTCAGTTTGCTTTGTATATTTGTGCTAAACTGCAGAAAAATAAAAGACAGACTCAAGAGGCTCGGATAATTTGTGAGTAACAGTGAATGTGGTACCACACGCAGGATGGACGTCCATTGCTTTGTGTAAAACCAAAAAAAGGATTCTTTACAAGTGAAGACAAATCGTATTCATCTCAGAATTTCTGGTGCTGGCTTTTTAGTAACTTTTAATGAAAAACTCCAAATGATGCATTCAAATTCAATAAGAAATCTTTATTCCATTTCTTAGAAAACATTGATTTACAGTTTAATCATTAGAAAAGTGCTGAACAGAACAACCGAAGTCGACACAATGAAGAGAAAAAAAAAGTTATGATTTTAAAGGAATTCTGCATTTACAGGGAAAGGGGATCAATTATTACCTAAATATCTACCACAACGAAACATTGAACTTTGAAACTTTCTTAGTCTTCACACAAACTGTAATTAAACCTGGAGAATGAAAATGTCTCATCCTCCACAATGTTAGTCTGGTGGGTTTGTAGATTAAACTTGGCACTTTGCCACAAAACCAGTCTGCGTTCTGGATTAGCGTTACTAACACCATGCCCTGGAGGTAGGCAAAAAAAGAAAAGAAAATCGGTTTCTTCGTGGAGCCAGCCACAATGGAGGTCTGCTACTTTCGAGATAAAACTGAAAAGAAGGACTTCAAATAACTCAAATGTCATCAGCAGACATTTTTAAGGATGCTTGTGTCTGTAACGCTTTTATTGCAAAACACACTAAGGCCTCAATTTAAATCTTTGATTCATTGTGTTGAAAATACAAACATATTTGCTGAAATAATTTCTTTGTAGTGGATCTTAAAACTAAAAATGACCTCTGTGTCCAAATATGTGTTTTGTGTGGACATGTAGTAGTCAAAGTAAAGCCCCTTTTGTCTTCCCTCATCGTCCTCTGAGCTCCACACGTGTCTCCTCACATGATGGGGTAGCTGGCCAGGTTGGCGATGCCGCAGAGGTTGCCACGGTTACGTGCCATCAGGATGTAGCCCTTGTTGCCCCAGTTCTCACTCCAGCTGTCAGGGAAAGACAAACGTCAGTGGCGCAGATGGAAGGAAAGAGATATTGGAGGTGGTGAGCATCGCCAGGAGTCAAACAGCGTTTTATGTCATCTGTTTGTCTCCGGCAAAGCCGACAGAATGCGTCAAGTCAACTCTGCGACGACAAATGAGCTGCCGTTTCATTGCTGTGGCCCTATGAGCCACCTGGTGCCTTTCAGACAGGTGATGTGTCCCACCTGTTCTTGACAATCCAGTACTTCTTCCCCTTGGTGTTCACTCCGTAGCCCACTGCCAGTACGGCATGATTGATGTCTTCTTTGTTACAGTTGGGGTCGTAGTAAATACCTGGGCACGAGACAGACAGGCAGAGTGAGGATCATTTAAACAAATGTACTACTTCGTGTAAATTCTGTTAGATATTGCTAAGAGAAGTGTTGGGGGTGTGGAGATCCCCACTTTCCCCCATAACAAGTGCCCCTGCATTTGCATGAAATCTGTCCGTTAACAGAAAAGCGACGTCTGAGTGGTTCCCTAACCTCTTTGGTAGAACTGGAAGGTGCTCTGCATGGCATCAATGCCCACAGATACCGGACCCACTTTGTACAGCGTGACTGCCAGGGCATGCTCATCGCCCACTGGGACCTCTTTGTAGCCTTTGCACTGGGCTGCCATGCCTGTCGAATTGTAGCGGCAAGGCTGGTCCTGCAGACAAGACAAAGGATGGAAAAGTGCTGAAAATCCGAATTTCTACCTCAATTCAATTCAACTTTATTCATATAGCATCAACTCACAACAAAGTCATCTTAAGGTCCTTTACATAACAGGGTAAGATCATGAGACTAAACAAATATGTAGATGAAACCCAACAATTCCCCGCTGAGCAAGCCCTAGGCAACAGTGGAGAGGAGAAACTCCTCTATTGCTAAGAGCAAACCCTCCAGCAGAACCAGGCTCGGAGTCGGCGGCCATTTGCTTTGAGCGGTTTCTGATTTCTTTATTATCGCTGGAAAAAGTGCAAAGAGGAGCTGCACATACTTCAGTTATTCAACAATGTGCTGGTTTATAAACCACATCAGCAATTAGTCAACTAGTCACCTTAAATAACTTTCACGTGCACATTTTACTTGTCATGTGGCTGATCACTGCTTCTTTTTATGGAGGCAGTGAGACAGAAGTTTTTCTTCCTCCTCACACCGACAGATGACGAAAGAGGAAACTATGAGGGTGAGAATATCATCAATTCTCGTTAACCGGAAGCTTTGTGTCAAATTTCTGCTGCTGTTTTAAATTCAAAAGGGAATGATTGGTATGACATGTGATCAGTCTGTCACAGGTTAACCAATGAAAGACACATCAGCTACTTTAGTTTCAATCTGTGTCTGCGGCTCTGCTGAGGTAAACAATGACATTTCTGGAAGTTGTCGTTACTTTGACTGAGTGATATTTTTAAATACCACCAGCCTGAAGGATGATTTCAAAGTCTAGGGGGGAAATTAGATTATTTTCTTTCTTTCTGAGGATTTGATGAGAGGATTGATAAGCGGTACTTTAGCTTAGCTTAGCATAAATCCTGGAAACAGAGGGAGCAGCTGGTCAGGCTCTGACCAAAGGTAACAAAAGCAGCAGTATTACACTTTGAGTTTTGGATGAATTAAAACAATGTACATAATGGTTATTAGCATGGATGTATTACTAAATGAGCCTACAGGGCACAGGCCCAGGGGTCCAAGACTTCATGGGGGGCCCTTGGCTAGAGACTTTGTATTTAGCAAGTTTTAGTATCTGTTGTGTGAAGTCAAATAACTCAAAAAAAAAAAGATGCCAAATGACAACTAAATAACCGAAAAGATGCTTCACTTAGACACATTAGACCAGTTTGACTGAAAGAATTCAACCCACTAAAGATAATAAATGTTTCTGCGGCCTTTCTGACCTGTCCGACGTATGGGTAGGACTCCTCAGAGTCGATGCCTCCATTTTTGTTCACATACTCGAAGGCAGTGGTCATGTATCCTCCTCCACAGCCATCATTCTCCTTGACGCAGTCCACCAGGTTCTGAGGACTGAGGTAGCGCAGCTGACCTGTCTTCTTGGCCAGCTGGCCCTCCAGGGCCCCGGCTGAGCTGAAGGCCCAGCATGAACCACAGGAACCCTGTCAGGAGTGAAGAGTGAGGGGTTTCATTTGGTTGTGCCTGGTTTTAGAGATGACAGATGATGATAACAGAATTAACAAAACATTGTTCTGGTTTTGGACAGATTCTGATGAGCCTGCACACAGGATACAGCTGTGGAATGCCTGCTTCGAACTGTTCACTGGGAACCAGACCCGGACAACTTTGGTTTAAAAGACATTTGTGTGAATTGGCCCCTTGATTTGTGATTTGGAATGAGATTATTTGTATCACAGTATATTCATATTATTAATATATGTTTACTACACAAAGAACTATAAAGAGCTACAGTCTGACTCTTCTTTAGAAAAACCTTGTGACAGGCTGCTGATCTGAGAAGCTTTAATTAAAATCTTTGTAAATGTGTAATCACTTCAGCTCGCTGGGCGACGTCCCGAACGTGGCTTTGAGCTGTGGTTGTAGCTGCAATTTGCATCGAGGAAACAAAACATCAAAACACAATTGAGACGACATAAAGGGGCTGTGGGGGAAGCAGCAGGGTCGTTAGTATGCAGAGAGCACAGTCAGGCTGAATAATCAACAGCTATAAATCCTGTTATAACTGCAGTTTGATTTTCAGCCACCAGAGGGAGACAACGTCCTTCACGTCAGCTGACAACATTTGTAGGAATGATTCTTATATCATTACTGGTATTTTCTCTGCTTACGCTAAGCTGCTAAAAGACAGAGTTAAAGTGAATAAATTCATGATTTAAAAAGAAAAAAAAAATCTGAAAATCAAATTTATTTTAGGCTTATTTGATTTATTCCGTTGTTTGCAATTCTCTCTGGCGGGTTAGGTGATTGTCTAAGTGGGATTTGGGCTCATTTGTGGATCTGAAAGAGTTCATGTTTTCCTGAAATGCTATGTCTTTGATTCAGCAAAAAAATAACAAAAAAAAAAAAACATTCACAACATCCTCATCCTCATATTTGGCTTTATTAAGCCTTTTTTAAAACCACATGCTGCTGCAATAAGTTACAGAATGTTTCCAACTCAAAGTATCTATTGATAAGAACGAGCACTTCTGGCACTTCTAGATATGTAGATAGAATCATAAAATGAGTAGGGTAAAAAAAAAAAATCAACCTGCTCATCTAATTGTAGATTTTCCCTTAAACATTTCGGTAAATGCAGATTTTACTTTCACAGAACTCAGTTGAGTCTTTTTCTTAACTGGACACAGCCTTGGGGACTTTTTCTTATTCTTCCTCACTTTTCCCAACACCATCACATGCCACCAGAACCCACCATCTGTAGATTACTACGTTGTACTGCGGTTAACAGGAATATGTTAGTTTCCTTCAACATGAGAATTCTTTGAGCATGATCTCATTGCTTTTTTCATCCTCAGCTGATTTTTTATTTGTTCATTGTCACATGTCCTCGAACTGGTTCCTAAGATAAAGCGCCTGCCAAGAATTTAGTCAGCCAACAGGTTTTTTTTTTTACCTCCCTGCCTATGACTGAACCTGAGCTTTCATCTTAGCAGCCAACCTGTGGGATTTGCCTGCCAAAGTCCCTACTTCATCAAGGTGTATTAATTCATTCATTTGCTCCCTTCATTCACTGGTTTCCTCAGCTATCATGACTCAAATGACTAATCCTTCATTCTATTTAAACCTGCAATAATGAATGACAATGACTATATTTGACAGCTAATCCTGTTTAGGGCCCCGGGGGGGGGGGGGGGGGGGGGGGGGGGGGGGGGGGGGGGGAGGTGGGCTGGAGTCTATCCCAGCTGTCATTGGGTGGGAGGTGGAGTGAGTGAGACATGCACAGACAGACAGCGTGCAAGTCTTTGGACGGTGGGAGGAAGCCGGAGGAAACCCAGGCAAACACAGGGAGAACATGTTAACCACTCCACCACCATGCTGCCTTCTGTTGAAACCACGCTCTTTATATTTCCACCCAATGAAGGATTACTTCTGAGCAAATACAAACGCATCCTGGTTAGGTTCAATTTGGTTAAGGTACTAAATAATAATGGCTGCCTGTTTTTAAAATGTTCATGTGACCTGTTCCAACAAAACCACAAACAATTGTAGGGACTTAAACTCTGGTCTCCTGTAGAAAAGGTCCTGTGCTCTGCTGACCCACCCATCCACCTCAACATCCTCCTGATAACATTTCAGTGTCTAAATACTAGGTGACCCTGCTAATACAGTACTTCCTTACTGTATTAACAACGTTGTTTTACAATCATCATTAAAACGCACAACATCTTACTCTAGAGCCTCCCGTGGAAAACTCCTGTTTCTTGTTGTATCATTCACCACCACTTTGTCGTCGCCACCACTTTTTCTACTACATCATTGATTTGTGCATTAAATATTAAAGCATCAGGGTCTCTGTTGTACTTCACTGAAAGCTCCGAGTGTCGATCACTGACAGATACAGGTACCCTAAGCGTCAGCATGTAACACTAAAGGACTCGACAAAGTGGCACTTTTTGACACCTCGGGAAAGAGAACGAGCTCGAATCGACCTACATTAAAGTTAAAGACTTTAAAGTTGTAGACTTTAAATAGACACTAAACTATTTCATCTAATAGATAATAATAATAATCAATGTATGTGCTGTGAAAGATTTTACAGTCATAACTGACAAATAAGACCATCTTGGTTGTCTGACCTGGTCCCTCACTGGAGTCACCATGCCCTTCTTGCGGTAGTCAACAGATTTTGGAATCTTGGACACTTTGTCGTCTAGAGCCATAGTGAAGCTGCGCTCATGGTTCTCGGGGACGAGCAGGCCGGTCATCTTCTCAGATACTTCTTCTGATGTCTGCGTGAACAGAGACACAGTTAATGTTGCATTAAAAAAAAAAAAAAAAAGCTGTGTCAGGTCTTTGGTTCTAAATTGGTTCTAAATTGGTTGCAACACCTGACAGTAGACAGCATAAAACATCCCTTTGTTCCTGGAATAATGTGAGATTTAAAAGAAAAAAGAGCAAGAGAAGGAGACAGAGAGGATTTATTTTTAGACTCAAGATGAGAACAAGTAAGTAAGATATGGAAGAGCGAGAACTTGATTGAGCGGAGACACTGGGGATGAAGTATTTCATAAAGAGATGGATTTAAAGGGAAATATCATTTTTTTCCTGCACTTTACAAATGTCAAAAACAGACACCAGTACAGATACAACAGTATGAATCCAAAAAAACAATACATGAAAAACAATGACTTTAAAAAAACAGCAAGAGCAAAAGAGGAAATAAAGTGACTTCTGTACTGGGCGTCACAGTGAAACTGTTGGTTATGTGATATGTAGCAATTATCGAAGAAACTTGTGCCATTAAATATAATAAGAATTTCCCAGTGCTTCATTTACACACCAGGCTGTAAGCAGAGTTGATTAATGGAAGAAACACACACATCTGTTAATGGCTTTTATTTTACTTAAGTGCTTCAAAACAGAAATGGAAACACATCCTTCATCTCCTCTCCACCTGTTCCTGTACATAAACATGAAATTGGCCATAACTCCAGAATTTGGATATGTGTGCAATAAATGAGCCCGAGCCCTGACATGCTGTCTTTTTTTTTTTTCTTTCAGCTGGCGTCTTCATGCAAAGACAACCATTAGTCCTGACCTGTGCTGACACCAACCTCACCCTGCACCACCTCATGAGGCTGCATCATGCATGGGTGAATAAAAAAAAGAGAACAGCAGCTACAGATCAGAACTGCTGGCAGCTGAGCTGAGCCAAATGAAAAATGGTTGGAATGACTGGATGGACAACTGTGCTTTTGTATTTGAACTGAAAACAAGGTGGAAATAAATGCAAACAAATTTCTGCATGTTTCGGGATGGAATTCTCAACAAAGAGGGTATCTGAAGCTTCTCAAAGACTGTCAAAGTGAGGGAGGGGGGCAACAGACTGTCACGGCCTTGTGAGAGACCATGACACACTACAAAATAAAACCTGCTATTTGATGTGCACTCAGATATTTTGGGGCCGTTTGTGTAGTTTGGCACAGGAGGAGGACAGTTAGAACGTCTCATAGGCGACTGCCTCAGTCTCACCATGTCTCCCAGGTGGTTCATCCCCAGCTCGTAGGTGTGCATTCCCAGTGCTGCCTCCTGGTTGTGGGCTTCGATCATGCGCATGTTCTTCTCCCAGATGGCCCTTCGGATCCCCTGTTCATCCTGAGAAAGGAAGAAGGATGCATCACTTTCAGCCAAGTGCACAATAATACAAAGTAAAAGCAAACACTCTTCAGTTTCTGTCGCAGAGATTTTAATCGTTTTTCTGGCTGCTGAAGAAGAAGAGAGCTTAAAACAACAAGTAACAAAAGAAGCAATTTGATTGGCTCTTTAGTCAATTCCTACAGCCTATAATGTTCATCGAGGAATTTGACTTTTTGGGGGGTGTAGATACAAAATAATGACTAAAACCAATGTGTATGAAATGGAAAATACACGTTCGAGTTAAATCCCATAGCTGATCGATTACATACCACAGAGATCTGAGCTGAAATGATTTGATTGAAATCGTAATTCTAAATGCTTTTTCTCAATCTCAATTATAAATATAGATGTTATTAGATTTTTAAACTTCATTTGTTAGAACAACATACAGTTCCTCTTCCACTCGTTTTGTTTTTTCTGCATGCTTAATTAAGGTGGGGTTCATTAATTAGAATTTACAGCACAGATATGTGAACACTTGGGGGCCCAGTACCTGTCAGATCCTAGTTATAGACTCACAAGCTGCTTCTTCTTTTTAAGGAGGTCATAGCACGTGCACGTGTTCTTCTCTCACCTATATTTCAAATGGAAGTTCTGCCTCCCTCCTTCATTAGCACCTGACAGCTGCAGGATATTAATCTGGTCAAATGGGCCAAACTTCCATTTTAATTAGCGAACAGTGGAAGCTCGTCTTTGTCTCAGCCCAATTCCATTATTAAGGACAATTAGCCAGCGCACATTCACAAATGTATCTTCCCTCGTACACCACCACGTCATTTGTGTGTGAATATTCCAGTTTTAATCCACGTCATCGGCTGTATGTGTGTTATGAGCTAATGTCAGTGCTGCCGAGTCAAAATGTGATTAGCACCTAACACATGCTCACACACTGTAGATACATGCATCTAAACACACACACACACACACACACACACACCAGAGCTGTGGAGCGTTACACTCTGGCTCGAGGTGAAGAATGAGGGGATAACAGATGCTCAGCGAGCACTCAGGACGATACTTGCACTTATTTCTGGTTTGACACAAGCTAAATGACATTTCCTATGTTCTGCACAGACAAGAACTAGAAGTGAGAAAAAGAAGGGAAACTGGGAAATTTAGTGAACAGTGAACAGTGAACAGGTAAAACCAGGTGGGTGGAATTTCCCCTTTTGGGAAGTTGATAGAAAAATGCACGGAATTTGTTTAAAATCCTGTATTTGCCAGATTAATTCTTCAAACTAGAAACTTCCAAATCAAAGTAGCTTTTGGCCCACAGCCTTCTGGAAATTAACTTTTCTGAATACTGAGGAAGGGCAGGAAAACCTGAAGTTAATTCTTATGTGCATGTCCTACTTTAGTTTTGCTTCTCTGTTTTCTACCAAAAACACAGAAGTAGAGTAACCAGTGCTACTCTCACAATTCTAGTTTTTCCACTCAGTGTTGCTCCCCAAGATTTACAGTGAGTGGTGTTACAGAAAACTTTATTTACTCAAAGGCGAAGCCACAAAGAATATTCTAAACATAGAATACAAAGCACTTTACGCTGCTTCTTATTCACCCAATTACACACACACTCACACACACACACACAGACACACACACACTGATGGGGGATCTGCTATGCAGCTTGCCAACGCTCACCGGGAGCAACTAAGTTGTGGTTCAGTGTCTTGCTCAAGGACACTTTGACATGTGACCGGAGGAGCCGGGGATTGAACCAACAATCCTAAATTGCTGATAAAACAACTGCAAAACCTTCAGCTCAGTTTTTACCTTAAATTTTACAGTTATGTTATATATTATATAAAAATCCTCATTTTGCCAGTTTTGCCTCTGCAATGCTCAAAAACACAGGTTTTTCCACTTCGTACCAAAAAATGCAAAAATCGATAATATTCTGGTGACTTTGTATTTTTCACTCAGGCGCCTTGGATGAATGTACAGTCCAAATATTTGGTGGCCCAGAAACACAAAATACTTAAAAACATCTCTTACAAATGTAACAAATGTTTGAGCTGCTCTTTATCAAAAGATTGATGCCACGTATGAACAAAAGGCAACTTTGCAACACTTTAACAATTTAACTCATAAACATACAGAGTAACAAATGCTGAACAAACCGAACAACGTTGACAGTGAGATGGAGGCTAAAACATCTCAAAGGAAATTCTGCTCTGTTTAATGTATCTTCTCACATCACCTCACATACATCAGACTGGTGCTGACTGAGAGAGAAGTGGCCTCCACTGAATTGACTGGCTGTTACTTTGAGTCAGACATAAACCGACCGTGAGTTAAACACATATGAGTTTGGGATGTTTTGTAAGAGCTTTTTTTCCGAGCATCAGTTGTGCAAGTCATGTGAGGCCGTCATCACCAGAAAAACAAGTTGCCGGTGTAGGACAGTCATTTTTTTTGACAGCAGTGGAAAAGCTAATGTGGTTATAACAACTTCATAGAATTTCCTAGGATTGTATATACATCTTCAAACACACTTTGTCTCTTTATGTTGGAAACACAAGCAGACTCTTACCAGGCCATTGTACTCTTTCTTGTATGTGATCTTCCACTGCTCCCACTGTGCATCCAAAGTGGCTTCATCCAAGTGGCCCAGAGCCGAGGTTGCCAGCAGCAACACACAGAGACACGAAAACATCCTGCAAGACCAGTAACACACAAACAAACACTGTGAAAAACGGAATCACCTTTTATCAGTAGGTGGGTGTTGGCTGCAGTTCCAACCTGCATTAGTTACTAAAAGGAAACTGTTTCCCAGTTTAGCATGTGAAGCATCAGACTGTAACATGCTTGTTCCACACTGTTTTGTCAGTAGTTATAAAAATATAAGTTACAGCTGTAATGACCCACACGGATACCAGAGCATGGAAACCAATGCAGAGGTTCTGTCGTGTGACATTCAGAACCAAAAAGGACGCTGCTGTAGTTTCTGTGGAAATTGTCAAAGAGCAGAATTAGAGGAAAAATCTACAGCTGTTCAGAGATCAGCAGTACAATAACAGCTTCCAGGAGTCCACATCTGTGAAATGGAAAATGCTGAGCTTGTGTCATTTTTGCTGATTATTTTGCAGTTTCATGCCAAACACACGGGTCCCAATACTGGTCACCTGAACTGGTTAACTGTTAGTTGTTGTACTGATTCTTCCTCTTTGTATTTTTATTTCACTGACGTGTGAACATTTTTTTTTACCATCTCCGCCTCTCTCCGCTTCTTGCCTGCTGTTTTATGGCATCTAGTCTTTAATCTGCATTCCTGCACATTGTTTCCAGTGAAGGCCACTGAGTTTAACTAAAGTAAACGCAGAAAACAGTGAACTGCTCTACACTCTCTGCTTCCTACACACAGTTGGTGCATCTGCCACGGCTTCACCCTTGGGGGACTGGATGGAACTGTAATGATTTACATAGCAGAGTCTCATGATCTCTATGCAAATGAGTTTACAGTTTACTGGAACATGGCTATATAGCCATCTGACAATTCTCCTGGTGGCCGTTTCTTTAGATTCTTTACATTAAATAATACTTTACACAAAGCATTAATATTAATGATGTTTATGTCTCCGATACAATTTCCACAAATACGGTGCAATAACTCTTCAGAGGGCCACAGCTCTGTAGGTCTGCTTTCCAAAAAAATCATCCTGGTGCAACTGGGTCAAAAATCATTCTCTTATCCTAATGCTATTAAGGCTAATTAGTTTCTTAGCTGGAAAAACTACGTATGAATTTATCTCAGCCTGAATTCAAAAGGATGAAGTCTTCAGAGTGAAACTCAGAGTCTGCTCAGGGAAGTTATTTTCTGCTCTGACATTGTAGCTCAGTGCTGCTCACACATGCATGACTCCTTTTAGCTTTAGCATAAAACCACGGTGAATTCTCTACCAGGGAAGGAATTCACAAAACTGAAAGTAAAGCTTTGTATCAGGAAATCAGTGAACATTAAACTTTACCTCAAGTCCAGTAGTTAAAGCGTTTGCTGAAGCAGTCTGAGTCTTGTTCCTCTGTTATTGAAGTAGGTCAGAGTGTGTGTTTATATCAGTGAGATTTAGAGGAAGTACAATGGGAGCTCCAAGTCTGGGGAGGAGCTTTTTTCTCTCCAGGCGGGGAATCACATCTGTTTTTCCTCAAATAACAAAGATCCCCAAGCCAGATGATGTCAAGTGTTGGATTACATGTCTGAAAACTTCACAGAGGTTGGAAATGAACTCTATGCTCTGCTGCTGTCAGATTTCAAAAGGTGCAGAAGGCTCCTAAATTTTTAATAAAAACACCTGGACCTTTATTCTAACATTAAACATCATATATATTATTTATCAGGTCACTGTTAAACATGTGCACCTGCTTTGTTCTTAGCTGTAAAGGACACGAATCGACGACAAGACAAGACAAGACTGTATAACATGCAGTGCAACAATGAGTTGTTTTGCTTCTCTAATGTCATGTGATTTCATTCTATGTATCTATATAATTAACATTTCATAAAAACAGAAACAAAAACAAAGCTAAAAATATCAGTTTAGGATCTTTAGGATGTGACTGAAATAACCCAGTAGCTGTCACCAGATTATGATTCACATGGAGAAAAACAGTCCTAATTTGCTGTGAAGCTGCAGAACTGTCAGATTTTACTGTGACTGCTTTTCATTCAATTCGCCATGATGTACTTTGAATTCCTCAAAAAACTTCATACATCTTGGTTTAAGCCGTTTGTTTCGACTTGTGAAAATCCAACAATGACCGATGGAAAAGAAAAGTCATATCGAACAGTAGACGCTTTCATTATAGAAATTACACCAAGGCCCTGTTGATGCTACAGGGCAAGACGTGAGTGTATGAACTGGAGTCCACAGTAAATACTGACCCCAGCAAGACAAAATACTAACAAGAAGAAAGCAGGAGCAGACACCAGCAGGGCGTCACATCTGTGTCACATCTGAACATACTTAGAGCTTTTTCAGCCTGCCACACAGAACTGCACATCGACATGTTGAAGCAGAAGACATTTGAGTGTCTCACACACACAATACCATCACTCAGTTTAGTCCAGGCCCAGAGTATTTATATTGTTCATGCCAATTCTCTGACGCGGCTTAGTGCCACAACAACATGGAATGAAGAAGCCTGAGAAGGCACAATGGTAAAAAGCGCTGTTGTGTTTCAGACCAAGCCAGAGATTCACACCGGATTCCTGTAGAAACTTTCCGAATGAATTTCTTATTTGCCTGTTTTCATCAATAAGGAAATGACGTCTGCGGCAAGATGCACAATAAACACAACACTGTGTCAATTCAGAGGTTTCAGATAGTTTTACAGAAACCTTTTCTGAAAGTCTGATGTGTTCATGCACTGAATAAAGAGCATCTTTCCATTACAGACACTGTTGGTAAAAAACAGAAATGAGGATGCTGCCACTTAGACAGGACACGGAGAGAACAAGCTTTAAATAAACATTCAAACGACACCTTCACATTTATATCACATTTATAACAAAAACGTTTTAGCAACTGAAGGTTGACAGTCGGTCATTTTTCAAAAAAGGAGCTAAATGTGCATCAACAAAACAAACGTGATCACAAGAATCAAGACATTCAAATAAAATTCCCACCACGGGACCAAAATATCTTTACCATATTTATTTTCTGTGCTATGTCGTCTGGTCTTTGGTGGATACACACTTCCTCCTGCTCTTAGTCAACAGTCTAATGTGTCAGGTCTGTGTGTATATATGAACACGTCGTGTGACTCGTAGAGCAGTGCAGCACATGTAGTCATTGGGCTAAATATAAGAGCATCCCGTGTGGCTCATATGTCCATCGATGCATAGCTGTGTGACTCATGCGTGTAATGAACAGCAGCTTAACTGAAGACCCTTCCACATATTAGCTGATAATAACAATAATCGGCCCCTTGTTACACATTTCAACAAATGGTGTAAGTTACAAATGGAAGATCACTGTTTACTTTTCTTGTCATTTTTTCTACTTATTGTTATACAAGAAATGTTCCTTGAATATTAATGATACGTGCTTTATTCATTTGATAGAAATGTTTCGTGGTTTGAGATGATGATACTGTTTTAGACTAACTTTTGCATTAGTTGCCTGGTTTTGGCTTTAGGAAGCTGAAATGAAGCCTTTGTTAGCACATGGATGTTGATGTTGACTTGGTGTGTGTCTCTCCTCATAACTAATGATGTAGTTTTTGTGCCTAAACGTAAAGTTGAACTGTTTTTGTAGCAAATGTAATAAAGTATACATTATGTTTCCGATGCAACATATTTTGTGAATAGTGCAAACAGTGCTTTTATTAAGGGAAGTGGGTTTGGAGGGTGGTGGGTGCAAAAAGCACTACACTGTCAAGCCAAAGTGTCTTGTTGGGATCAAGCGAGAAAACCACTGATGTTAGAATCAAAAGGTGATGCTCCTGGAGAGTCCAATACCGAGGACAAAGTGAACCTGTAGTGTCAATACTGGACCCTGTTGTTCCCTGGGCATCAAACAGTGTCTCTCCTGGAGCGTCTGATAGTAAAGACACAGAGAAAAGTCCCACCCCACTAGGTGTGTCCCCGCCCGGCCATCCGAGCCTGGATAAAATGGGAGGGCAAATCATGCGGAACACGTTGTGCTGTGATGACCCCTATATACAATAACGTTCCCTAAGTCGATGTTTCACCTATAGCTGGTTGTTCTTGGCTTGGAAATGACCAGCTGTGGTTGAAATGTTTGCCATGTCAATAAATTGCTGTGCATGTATAAGATAACCACAGTCAGAGCACAGGCGGCTTGTTAGGCTCCACACCTGCTCTTTTGTTAATAGTGGCCTGACTGGTTCACTTTATTGCACAACAGGGCTGAAAGAAATCAGCTATCAACTGAAGAATGTTGAAGAAACTCCAGCTCCAATTCACAGTAACAGAGGAAAAGCAAATGGCTGATGATTTCAGGAGAAACCCAGCTGTCTTGACATGGCTGCTTTGCTTATGGTTTCTCTGTTCCTCCTGGACACATCAAGCATTACTGTGCACACTTCCCCTGAGACTTTCAAACTAAAAGTGAACCTTTAAGGGCGTCAGTGAAAAGCTATTTACTTAACATGCCGGCAAAATGATCAGGAAACACTGTGCTACAAGCAGAGAGAAACAGCATATTTCGTCGTTTTCAGGATCCTGGACTTTAATGTCTTTGTTTTACGAGGTTTACTTCCTGTTTTCAGCCTTTATTTTGTAGTTCCTCAGTTCTGTTTCCTGCCCAGTGATTTCGACCACCTTCATCGCTCCCCATCAGCCCTGATTAGTTTTACCTGTTCCCCTTTCCCTGATCACACACCTCGCCCTCCTTATCACTCGACCTAAGCTGCCACACTGTGAGCCCTATGGTTTATCCTCGGTAAATTCTGGTTTGGTTCCCTGTCAGTCGGTTTTCTGTTCAGTTACTCATTTATCTTGTCAGGATCTTTTAACGGGCTCAGTTTGGTTATGTGTTTATCCCTGTTAGTGCATTGTTAGTTTTTTCTGATCGACTCGAGTGTTATAATTAGGTTCCTTAGTTTTCCTAATATTTCTGTTTTCACTATTTAGTTCCTATTTCCTGTTTGCCTAGTTTGTGCCTTTGTTAGTGTACGTTTTCCTGTCCTCCCTTTGAGTTTCAGTTGGTTTTCGTTCATTCATAAATCCCTGTTACGATACCTCCACTCGCCGTCATCTCCTGTGGTGATTATTGTCATTATTAACACACAATCCTTTACAGTAGTGATGTACAGCTAAACCCAGGTCCCTGGATTGTGCAGACTGGGGGACACGATACTGAAGTGACCTTTGTGGAACTTGATGAGAATATGGTCATTGTTTGGTGAAGATTGTTAGTCACCCGGGTTTTCTTATCCAGAGATTGAATTATGTCAACTGGACGTGTTTCTACTTGGTTAGATATGTTTCAGTTCTCATCCAAGCAGCTTCTCCAGTCTGAAGGAAAACGGGCTTTGGACCCACTTATGTCCTCCAGATTAGACCTTGTTTCACACCTGGTCTGCACAGGCTCTTGACGTGTATAATAGGGTCGTTATCCTTACACCTGGATGACTCCACCCTGTCCTCACCTCCCCTAACAGCCCCAACAGCCCTAATTGGTTGAGTAGCGAAACATTTCTAACAAGAAAGAAAGAAATCCAGTTGTCATGATTCCATTTCAATTTTTGGGACAGACGAAGGGAACTTCATGCAGAAGGCCTCAGAATAAGAAGAACCAAGCGCTGCTCCTCACCCTGACGTGGACATTGCAACAAACTTTGTGAAAAAAAATTGGAACATGCACATAGAGAAGGAAATCTTACTCAGGCACCACGTAAGCAAAAAGAACCGTGAATCATGCAAATCTATGTTCCTTGTTTCCTTTTTGACAGTACTGAGTACTGGTCTACTAACTATGTAATTTATTACTAATGTAATAAAACTGCTACACAAACCTTCCTCACATGTAAGTAACTGTAAAAATGCAGGCAGTGTGAGCTGAGGAGTGTTTCACATAAATGCAGCAATGTCTCCTGAGATCACAGCTTCATTGCTACTCAAGGTCACAAACAAACACTCTGTGGTGCCGTGGAAGCATCACTACATGACTAAGATCTGTGGTGTGTTAAGAGCATCCTGGCTGAGCAGCTTCTCAGCACTGACAGCTCTCTATATACAGTATGTGATCGGAGATTGGAGCTTGGATTCACCAGGCAGCACCAGTGCATCTTAAGCTCCTTTAAGACTCTTCCTCCAGGTTTGTCTGTGGCCACTTTAGATAATGAGACTCATGGATGACAGCGTCCCAGTTGATCTTCCATCTGAGACCAACATAGGCAGCATGTCATGACCTGTGTGTAAATGTGTCTGTGTTAATGGGAGCAGCTACAGGTAGTGATGCATTTACAAGCAATAGCTTTAATTTTATCTTTAGTGTTGGAAAATCTATTATTATCTACATATACGGTGCTGGTGAGAATGCATTTCTGATCTGAGCATTGTATTGTTGTGATTGATTTTCTGCTCTGTTCTCTTTGTTGTGTAAGATGAAATGTGACCTGAGGCCTAAAGTTTGACAGTGAATTTCTGTTTTCCTCCCTGTATTAGGCCACATCTGTTTCTCGTTTCAGCAAAAAAAAAAAAGCAACTGGAGACAGCTCAGCCCCCAGGATCCTCCACTCCGGTCATATGATCAACTGGTTGACTCAGACGGGATCTTGGCGTCTTGCAATTGCAGAGCTAAGTTGGCTCAGTAATGGAAAAGAAGTGGCAGAGAAAATCACATAACATCCTATTTTCTATATGTGTCCCCGATACGTACGACTCGCTGAGGGACAGATTACGTAAGACCAAAGCTGCTACCTTTAAAAATCAATTGTGTTTAAGGCCTCATTCTGATTCGTACTCCTGCCAATGTACTGAGGTGGTCTGAGAAGCTTTAAATCCCCGTCTGAACTGTGTGCACTTTTTACTGACCAGTTCACAGATTAGTGCAGCAGACACCAAAGAGGTTTTAAAGGCTTGTTTCAACTCCAACAGATTAGACTGTGTTTGTCTTTTTTTTTATTCTAAGCTCAAATTGTTTGTCGAGGGGAAAATTCAGGTTGGTTAAAATAATAAATATGGTTGTTTGAGCCACGGTTTTCTTGGTTTCATCTTTTTCTGCACGTTTGAAATGTCAGATATTGGACGAACTGGAGCTACTTCATCTTGACCATCTGCGTGAGGATCATTACTGAAAGCTGGTTAAATCGGTTAATTCCAGATGCGGCTCTACAACTAGTGGAGCGCACTTGCTTCAGGCACGACAGAAGCATCGCATCCGGTGAGAGCAGAGGAGGGCGACTGTGTATTTACCTCCACGATGACTGGTGCACAAATAGCAGAGTGGTTGCTCGTCGCTGCTGCCCAGATTTTGAGGCCCTCTCACTCCTGTGCAGACGTTTCTATTTACCCCAGGAGCTGAGTGTTATCACCATCACAGCTGTTTACATCCCTCCTGATGCTAATGTTAGCATAGCCCTGAGCCTCCTGCTACCCATTGTAAACAAGCTGCAGTGAGCCCCCACAACCTCCACCCCCCTTTCGTTCCAGGCTTATAACCCCCTCAGAAAAACACCAGAGCCATCCTCACTAATCATTACAACCTCGCCCGAGGATTCAATAATGCAACTCCAGGCCTGATTGGGAAACACTGATTGGGACTTGTTTCCACAGGGTGACCTAGTAGGATACACAGAGAAAGTTTAGTTTTGCATCAAGTGTTGTACAGAGTGTCACCGTGGAAAAGTGCATTTGTAGGTTTTCTAATCAGAAAGCCTTTATGACAGGAGAAGCATCTGTGAAGAGAGGCACAAAGGAACCTACGGAGGTCTACAGACTACGGATCGAGGATCAGCTAACACACAGTAATAATGTCTGGCTAAGGTTACAGGGACTGACGAACTATAAGGGCAGGACTGACGGCACTGTGTTCAAGGATGAACCACTGGCTGAGGAGCTAAACCGCTTTTTTTTTTTTACAGGTTTAAGGTCTAAGCAAAACCCACCACTTCCCTTGAACCAAGACCTACATCCAAGTTGGTCTTCCATCACATTGAAGGAACCCTTCCTCCCTCCTTTGACCTATACCAGTTTGCCTACAGGGCCAATAGGTCAACTCTTTATTGACTTTGGTTCGGCATTTAACACAAACTGCAGGATTTAGGAATAGCACCATCCATGTGGATGCGGCTGGACTAAGCACTTCCTCACAGACTTCTCCTCTACCAACCCTCTCAGCACCAGCTCAGCACAGGACTCTTGTACTCTCTGTACACATATGACTGCCCACCAATTTTTTTTTATTTTATTATTTTTTTGTCCTTTCAGCTTATCCCGTGAGTTCACGGTCGCCACAGCGGCTGCTTTTGTCAACATGTTGATTTGGCACAGTTTTTACGCCAGATGCCCTTCCTGACACCGGCACGGCTGGGGGTGGGCTGTTGCAGACGACACCAAAAATCGGAAATGAATAAGCAAACAGGGACGAGGTACAGAGGGTGTCGAAACGGTGCTCAGCAAACAATCCGATGCTGAACACCACCAAGACAAAGGACAGTATTGTGGACAGGAGGCTTAACATGGATCTGCATAAATCAAGTCAAAACCAGTAATGTTCTGGGTGTCCACATTTCGGAGGACCTCTCCTGGCCACCCAACACCGCAGCAACTGTAAAGAGAGCTCGCCAGAGTCTACACTTCCTCACAGTGCTCCAGAGGAAAAACATGGACAGGAAGCTGCTGGTGTCCATCAGGTGACTACTGCATTACAGTGTGTGTGCAGGCTGCACTGCTGCAGATAAGAGTCATAATGTGTGCGGCTAAAATCACTGGCTGCCCCCCTGGAACTGGCCATGTCACACTACCTCAGCGGAGCAAAGAACATCACTAAACATCACTTGTTTAACTATTGGCATCAGGCAGGCGACACAGGGCTGCTAAAATACACAGTCCCTGACTCAAAGACACTTTCTATCCCATCTATTCTTTTTAATGTCCAATGCACCAACTAAGAGCCCGAGTACAATGACAATCAAAACCTCTGCTTGTGATTCTGGTAATAAAGTCTTAAATCAGAGCAACTAAATGCATAAATATAAAGAATGAAAGAACTTATATAATTAATAAAAGCAAAAAGAAAGTCTTGAAGCTAATGTTTGACATTTTCTTAAACCTTTATTGCCTTGTTGTCAGACCTTAGATAAGAACATTTATAGCACTCTCCCATCTATTAAGATTCAAAGATGTATCGTTCCCAGATAAGAAATAAGACTTCTTTGCTTAACCACATATTCTCTGATTTATTTCTACGGATTCAAGTTATTATTAGCAGTCTCCCCGTTTTGTGTCTTTATGCTAAGCTAAGCTCAGCTAGCTCACTGCTGGCTGCAGCCTCATAGAACAGCTAATACAAACATGAGCTATAAGGTATATTTGCGTGGCATTGAGCTTTTTAATGAAACCCTCCCCAAGAAAGAGAATAAAAAGTTCAGATAAATGATGAACGCGTGTTATAAATGTATTTAGAGACAATTTATCTATCGTATTTCTGTAAGACTGGTAGTTTGTCGACACTGGAATAAGCCTCACAGACGCCACCTGGTGGCTACAGACTAGTACTAGTCCTCAAAATTAAATATTAAAGAACAGAGGAGCTGGAAACTAATTTAACGTGCAGCATTTTAAAGTATCTAAAAAGGATGAAAAACAAATGTAAGAATGTTAAAAAGAAAAGAAGAAAAAATAACATTGAATGGAAAATGTCCAAATTTGATTCGACCTTTCTTTATTCAGGCCAGTGAAACAGATGAACGAGGACTGAGGTACAGCAGCTGACCCTTCGACCCTGTCAGGAGTGAAGAGGGAGGGCTTTCATTTGGTGGTGTTTTTTTTTATTTTTATTTTTTTGCTTTTTTAGCTTTGCTAAGAGCCGGAGCCTCACTAATGCTGTCACAGCTGAAATTGAGCACATAAAAGAAAACGGTTCCAAAATCTTCCCAGATGAACTGGGGACGTTACAGCAGCAGGTTGATCTCTGTAGATTTGGAATGAGATTATTTGTATTACAGTATATTAATATATGTTTACGACATAATGAACTATAATGAGCTACAGTCTGACTCTTCTTTAGAAAAACCTTGTGACAGGCTGCTGATCTGAGAAGCTTTAATTAAAATCTTTGTAAATGTGTAATCACTTCAGCTCGCTGGGCGACGTCCCGAACGTGGCTTTGAGCTGTGGTTGTAGCTGCAATTTGCATCGAGGAAACAAAACATCAAAACACAATTGAGACGACATAAAGGGGCTGTGGGGGAAGCAGCAGGGTCGTTAGTATGCAGAGAGCACAGTCAGGCTGAATAATCAACAGCTATAAATCCTGTTATAACTGCAGTTTGATTTTCAGCCACCAGAGGGAGACAACGTCCTTCACGTCAGCTGACAACATTTGTAGGAATGATTCTTATATCATTACTGGTATTTTCTCTGCTTACACTAAGCTGCTAAAAGACAGAGTTAAAGTTAATAAATTCAAGATTTAAAAAGAAACGTTTATCCTAAAATCAACAATTTTCCAGAGTAATAATATCTATCTATAGACTTATAGTTTTTGTACCCAAAAGACAAACCGCATAACCCGTTTTATGACTTTTATTCATTTATTGTTGTGCAAAAATAAAGAAACAAAATGTATTTTTCCAAATTCAAAGTTAAAAACATTTTTAGTGTTTTTTTTTAAGGTAACTGAATATGTCAAATTATAATTAAAACTAAAAACACATGAAATTAATTGGGGAAAAAAAAAAGACATTTCTAACTAACTTTTAACTGTGGCAGGTCTGATGTTCATTAGATAACATAACAACATAACATCACTGTGAGGATAATCTGGTTGTTAGCAGACAGCACAGATGGAGGCTCTGTGCACTTCCTGTTCAGCCCAAGCCTCGTTTATACAGAGAAGACCCGGCTGTTTCCATCTACTCCTAATGACTAATTACATTACACAATCAGATTTATTCCGTTGTTTTCAATTCCCTTTGGCAGGTTAGGTCCTCTAAGTGGGATTGGGGCTCGCATCCTTACTCATTTGTGGATCTGAAAAAGGGAGAAAGAAAATGTGAATGTTTTTATGTTTTCCTGGAAACCTCTGTGCTTCATTCAGCAAAAAAACAAAAGAACATTCACCACATCCTCTGAGTCATATTTGGTCTCATGAAAGCCTGTAAAGCCACACGCTGCTGTTTTGAAGGGTTTTCAGTCAAAGTATCGATAAATGAGAAGCCCGTGCACGTCTAGACATTTGTATAGATCCATAAGACCCATCAGGAGCAGACGCTCCCTTGAATGACTCTGTAAATGCATATTTTACTTTACGTAAACTTATTTCAGCTGATCTTATTTGACATGTGACTCTTCGTTTTATATGATCCTCAGTTGTTGCCAGTGTTTTGTTTTGCCTCCAGCAGCTCCGTGTCGCACAGAAATCAATTATGTGATTTTTCTTATCTGGAAGCTTTTTCTTAGTTTTCTTCAGTTTTCCTATAAAAACAGGAGCCACCATCTTGGGAATTCTTGGAGCATGATCTCACTGCATCCGTCATCCTCAGCTGTTTGTTCGTTGAAGTGCAGTGAAACTTGTGACGCTGGTGCTAAAGTCCAGCAACGAGATAAAACCTCAGCCAAACAATTTAGTCCGAGACACATTATTGTTCATTTAAAGTCCTATTGTGGACACGTCTTTGGTGTTGAAGTCACATCCTTTTTATTTCAAGCTATTTGCACAAAATGCTGGATTAACACTAGGGTTGGGCACAAATGCATCCGTGTTAGCTTAGAATAGGTCAAGGGACTAAATTAACATGGTCTGGTGTCGTTAAAATGTTTACTGAATCGTGACACGACACGTCACATGTCATCCCACACTGTCAGATAAGGCGTCGGATTGTGCCGCTTTGTCCTTTGGCGAATCGTATTGACGCCACAGGAACAACTTTATATATACGCAGAAAAACTGTTAGGCGTCAGGGAAAACAACTTCACATGAAACAAAATGCTACAATTTATCATAATAATAATCAATTCATGTGCCTAATTGTTTCAAAATATTATATATATATATATATATAAAAATCTTAAATAATAAATAAAGCCATCTTTGTTGCCTGACCTGTCACAGAGAGAAGTTGAAATGTCCGTCTTTCATTTTGGATGACTGGGCCTTTTGCCGTCTTTAGGAACGCAGAGTCCCCCGCAACACACTTCTTCTGGTCTCTGCATGAATAGAGACACAGTTAAAGCTGCATTTCTTAGGTTTCTATTCTAACATGTAAAACAACAAGAAAGCTTGAGTTTCTAAATAGTTGCAGCACCCTGACAACAGACAGCTTGAAATTTCCCATTGTACCTTGAGTAATGTGAGATAAAAAAAAATGTTTGAGGACAAGATCAGGAGAAGGAGACAGAGAGGATTTATTTTTAGACTTAAGATGAGGACAAGTAGGTAAGATACGGGTATGTGAGAAGTTGATTAAGCAGAGAGACTGGGGATGAACAGTATTTCATGAAGAGATGGGTTTAATACTCTTTACTCCAAAGGGAAATATCTTTCTCTTTTTTTTTGCTCTTTACTAATGTGAATCCAAAAAACAATACATGAAAAACAATGACTTTTAAAACAAGAGCAAAAAGAACCATGAAAAGCAAAAGAGGAATTAAAGTGACTTCTGTACTGTGTGTCACAGTGAAACTGCTGGTTATGTGATATGTAGCAATTATCGAAGAAAAGCAGAGTTGATTAATGGAAGAAACACACACATCTGTTAATGTCTTTCATTTTACTTAAGTGCTTCAAAACAGAAATGGAAACACATCATTCATCTCTTCTCCACCTGTTCCTGTACATAAACATGAAATTGGCCATAACTCCAGAATTTGGATATGTGTGCAATAAATGAGCCCGAGCCCTGACATGCTGTCTTTTTTTTTTTTTTTCCTTTCAGCTGGCGTCTTCATGCAAAGACAACCATTAGTCCTGACCTGTGCTGACACCAACCTCACCCTGCACCACCTCATGAGGCTGCATCATGCATGGGTGAATAAAAAAAAGACAACAGCAGCTACAGATCAGAACTGCTGTGGAACCAATATTCAAAATGGGATATAAGCTCAGACCTAAATGGCCTGGACGCTACATGTCCTGTGGCAGTTGGACATTGTTTTAGCTCATCAACCTGAGAACACTGGCTGAGCTGAGCTGGTTAACTGGTATAACTGGTTCGGTATTTCGGGGGAGGGACGTCTCAGTTCCTTCCCAACTGTGCTGCTCTATTTGACGTTTGCTCAAATCAAAGGGTTCAATGGTGGGTTCTGAATCTCAAAGATCGTTGGAGAGAAAAGAAGTCGGACATGGAAGTCTTTGCGTCACGGTTTCTGTCTGTGATCCTTCATGTGCACTCAGATATTTTGGGGATGAATGTGGATTAATGTATATTATATGGGCCTTAGTCTCACCAGGTCTCCCAGGTGGTTCATCCCCATCGTAAAGGTGTGTTTTCCCAGCGCTGCCTCCTTGTTGTGGGCTACGATGCGGCGCATTGACTCCTCCCAGATAGCCCTGCGTTCCGCCTCTTCTTTCTGAGAATAAAGATATGAAGAAATACAAATTACACACACAAAGTGCAAAAACATAAAAGGTGATTTTGCAACAGAAACTATAGAGTTTGTTTTTCTTTGCACCCAACTGAAGGAAATTGAGATGCAAACTATTGTGCTATGTGCAGTGTGGTGGGTATTTTACTGTCCATATCTGAAGCCGAGCTGTTTTATGATGCGTGCATCTTTGCCTGAGGCCAGACTCTAGGATCACCACTGCTTAGTCCTGTCTGCGGTTTGAGCTGCAGTGTATTACATTCTAGACAAGCGTGTCCCTTTTTAAACCCACTGTGCCGCTTTTGGCAGGACACACCTGACGTTTCAGAAGCAAAAGAAAACCATGCAGCGTCTGTATGTTCACATTTAATATATCGAATACTGTAAATCTTCTAAAGAACTTAGCACTAAGAAAGGAAATTGAGGTGCACATATTTCTGGAACAACTGAGGCTCTGGTTTAATGAAAATTTGACATCCTTTCCCATTAATGTCACTATTGATCTATTCCACTGTCACTCTGCGGCCCCACTTCTTCCTCTTCGCCCTGAGTGCCGAGAAAAGAAATTACCAAAGCTCGGTGCAAGATTTTGTATTGAGCACAAAGTTGGAATTTATTAAAATGCTTAGAAAATGATTTGCTCGGTGCAGATACCTTTTTTGGTTCAGACTGGTCTGGTACTAAAATATGAAATTAACCACATGTTCATTAAAGGACGCAGCTTGTAAATGAGTTCATGGTGTTTTTTGTTTTTGCTTCTACTGTATCTTTTTCTCTAAAACCCTGTTTTTCTTTTTGATTCCTCCAGTGATTCGCACTTTGTCTCTTTATGTTGGAAACACTCTTACCGGGCTATTGTACTTTTTCTTGTACGTGATTTTCCACTGCTCCCACTGTGCATCCAGACTGGCTTCATCCAAGTTGCCCAGATCAGAGTCTTCCATCACTGACACACAGAAACCTGAGAACATTCAGCAAGATCAGTAACAGACACTGTCCAACACTCAATCAGAGACAAAATATGCTGCAATAACACGTAATCAAGAGTCAGGCTTTGGCTGCGGTTCTTTCAAACGAACGTTAATTATTAAAAAGAGAAGTTTCTAGGTAACACTGATTTGCTGAAAGTCTCCCAAATTGGCATCTGAAGCCTCAGCCTGTACCAATATTTCATACAAGTTTGTTTCACACTATTTTGTCAATCGTTGTAAAGATAGAAATTACAGCTCTAATGACTTTGTATGTTGGTTTCAATTCCAGAGTTTCTTTCATGTGTCATGTGAAAGATTCAAAGATTCAAAGTGTTTATTGTCATATGCACAGACAGAAAGCATGTTTCCCTGCACAATGAAATTCTTACTTTGCCGTCCACACTAAATGTCACACAGTAAGCAAAATAAAAATAAGAAAAATAGAAATAAAATTAAATACATATAAATTTAAAAAATAAGAGCAAAAATCTGAAAGATTTAATGTGCAAATGCAAAATGTGATTCAGTGTAAACAGTTGTGTTATGTTCATGGTTGCAAACTCCTGTCAGCTGTTTAGGAGTCTGATGGCAGAGGGAAAGAAAGAGAGTCAGACATATTCAGAACCAAAAAGATGCTGCTGGAGCTTATGTTTCTCTGGAAATTCCCGGTTCTTTGATTCTTCCTCTTTGTATTTTTAAATCCAGACTTTAGAAAAATCAATGTTTGCATTAATATTAATGATGTGTATGTCTCCCATATAATTTCTACAAATATGTTGCAATAACTCTGCCAAAGGCCACAGCTCTGTAGCTCTGAATTCCCCCAAAAAAATCATCCTGGTGCAACTGGGTCAAAAATCATTCTCTTATCCTAATGCTATTAAGGCTAATTAGTTTCTTAGCTGGAAAAACTGCGTATGAATTTATCTCAGCCTGAATTCAAAAGGAGGAAGTCTTCAGAGTGAAACTCAGAGTCTGCTCAGGGAAGTTATTTTCTGCTCTGACATTGTAGCTCAGTGCTGCTCACACATGCATGACTCCTTTTAGCTTTAGCATAAAACCACGGTGAATTCTCTACCAGGGAAGGAATTCACAAAACTGAAAGTAAAGCTTTGTATCAGGAAATCAGTGAACATTAAACTTTACCTCAAGTCCAGTAGTTAAAGCGTTTGCTGAAGCAGTCTGAGTCTTGTTCCTCTGTTATTGAAGTAGGTCAGAGTGTGTGTTTATATCAGTTGGATTTAGAGGAAGTACAATGGGAGCTCCAAGTCTGGGGAGGAGCTTTTTTCTTTTCAGGCGGGGAAAAACCAGAATCCCTAAACCCGATGATGTGAATTGTTTTCATGTCTGAAAACTTCACAGAGGTTGGAAATGAACTCTATGCTCTGCTGCTGTCAGATTTCAAAAGGTGCAGAAGGCTCCTAAATTTTTAATAAAAACACCTGGACCTTTATTCTAACATTAAACATCATATATATTATTTATCAGGTCACTGTTAAACATGTGCACCTGCTTTGTTCTTAGCTGTAAAGGACACGAATCGACGACAAGACAAGACAAGACTGTATAACATGCAGTGCAACAATGAGTTGTTTTGCTTCTCTAATGTCATGTGATTTCATTCTATGTATCTATATAATTAACATTTCATGAAAACAGAAACAAAAACAAAGCTAAAAATATCAGTTTAGGATCTTTAGGATGTGACTGAAATAACCCAGTAGCTGTCACCAGATTCTGATTCACATGTTAAACTTTGGTAGAGAAAAAAAACAACAACAGTCCTAATTTTTCAACCAGAACTACAGATCATCATGTTGAAGCTGAACCATCTACCAGCAGACATTTTAAATGTCTTCTTCTTTTCCTTTCGGCTGCTCCCTTTTAGGGGTGAGTGAATCATGTGCCTCCATCTAACTCTGTCCTCTGCATCCTCTTCTCTCACACCAACTAACTTCATGTCCTCTCTCACTACATCCATAAATCTCCTCTTTGGTTTTCCTCTAGACCTCCTGCCTGGCAGCTCCAACCTCAGCATCCTTCTACCGATATATTCACAGTTTCTCCTCTGAACATGTTCAAACCACCTCAATCTGGCCTCTCTGACTTTATCTCCAAAACATCTAACATGATCTGTCCCTCTGATGTCCTCATTCCTGATCCTGTCCATCCTTGTCACTCCCAAAGAGAACCTCAACATCTTAAGCTCTGCGACCTCCAGCTCTGCCTCCTGTCTTTTCTTCAGTGCCACTGTCTCTAAGCTGAACACCATCTCTGGTCTCACCACCGTCTTGAACATCTTTCCTTTAATTCTCGCTGATACTCTTTTGTCACACAACACACCTGATACTTTTCTCCACCCGTTCCAACCTGCTTTCACTCGCCTCTTCACCTCTTTTCCACACTCTCCTTTGCTCTGAACCGTTGACCCTAAGTACTTAAAGTCCTGCACCTTCTTCACCTCTGCTCCCTGTAACCTCACCGTTCCACTGGGTCCCTCTCATTCACACACATGTATTCTGTCTTACTGCGGCTAAGCTTCATTCCTCTTCAACATACTCCTCACTTCACTCTTCCTAATCTTTACTACTTCCTGCTCCACACCAGTCACCTCTTCTACTTTTTCTTCTTTTATTTTCCTCATTCATCAACTCTTCAAAGTTCTCCTTCTATCTTCCCATCACACTCCTGGCACCTGTCCATACATTTCCATCCTTATCTTTAATCACACTAACCTGCTGCACATCTTTCAATCTCTACCTGTCTGCCTCGCCAACCTGTACAAATCCACCTCTCCCTCCTTTAGTGTCCAACCTAACATACAAGTCCTGATATGCTCTTTGTTTGGGCTTTGCCACCTCTACCTTCACCTTACGCTGTATCTCCCTGTGCTCCTGTCTACTCTGTTCAGTCCACTCAGTGTCCCACTTCTTCTTAGCTAACCGCTTTCTCTGTATACACTCCTGAACTTCCAGATAAGCCAGGCTGAAGCTGATGGTCAGAGAGTGCGGACAGGAAGATCTGATGGTTCACAGTGTCAAAGGCTGCAGATAGATCGAGTAGGATTAAGACAGAAGACTGACGTGCAGCTTTTGCAGCCCGCAGGGATTCCACAACCGTCAGGAGTGCTGTTTCTGTGGAGTGAACCACTCTTGAAGCCAGACTGGTTGACACTGAGGAGGTTGTTCTGGGAGAGAAAGTCCGAGAGTTGAGTTTATTGTGGGTGCAACTGCTTAAAAGAAAGTGGAGGGTATTGGATCCAGAGAGCAGGTGGTCGGACGGTTAGATATGAGGGCGGACACATCGTCCTGAGTAAGAGTTGAAAATCAGGAGGGTACTGCACTGCTGAATGAAGTTGGCAGGTTGTCATAATCTACAGGAGAGAGCTGGCAGCTGATGGCTGCCACCTTATTTTTTCAGGAAAGACAGATCATCAGTAAAATAAGTGAGGTAGTGAGGTACTGGTCTATTTGTGCTGACATGCGAATTTAGTAAATAACTGTATAAACAAGCAGACAGTTTGAAGTGAAGAATGTTTCACATAAATGAAACCCATAAATCTGTCTCCTGAGATCATAGCTTCACTGTCCTCAAGGTCACAAACAAACAATCTGTGGTGCAGTGGCAGCATCACTACATGACTAAGATCTGTGTTGTGTAAAGTGCATCCTGGGTGATGGATGGGTGATTTTTGTTTTTCTCGTTGGATTCACCAGGCAGCACCAGTGCATCTTAAGCTCCTTTAAGACTCTTCCTCCAGGTTTGTCTGTGGCCACTTTAGATAATGAGACTCATGGATGACAGCGTCCCAATTGATCTTCCATCTGAGACAAACATAGGCAGCAGGTCATGACCTGTGTGTAAATGTGTCTGTGTTAATGAAAATGGGAGCAGCTACAGGTAGTGATGGATTTACAATCGAATATACCTCAGTGCAGTGGTTAGCAAGCAGTCAATAGCTCCATTTTTATCTTTAGTGTTGGAAAATCTATTATTATCTACATATACGGTGCTGGTGAGAATGCATTTCTGATCTGAGCATTGTATTGTTGTGATTGATTTTCTGCTCTGTTCTCTTTGTTGTGTAAGATGAAATGTGACCTCAGGCCTGAAGTTTGACAGTGAATTTCTGTTTTCCTCCCTGTATTAGGCCACATCTGTTTCTCGTTTCAGCAAAACCACAAGAAAAACGGAAACATCTCAGCTGCCCGGATCCTCTTCTCCAGTCATACGATCAACCACATGACCGGAGAAGATTGACGGTTGACCATCACAGGATCCTGACATGTTGCAATCGCAGAGCTAAGTTGGCTCAGTAATGGAAAAGAAGAAAATCCCATAACATCCTATTTTCTATATGTGTCCCCGATACGTACGACTCGCTGAGGGACAGATTACGTAAGACTAAAGCTGCTTCCTTTAAAAATCAATTGTGTTTAAGGCCTCATTCTGATTCGTACTCCTGCCAATGTACTGAGGTGGTCTGAGAAGCTTTAAATCCCCGTCTGAACTGTGTGCACTTTTTACTGACCAGTTCACAGATTAGTGCAGCAGACACCAAAGAGGTTTTAAAGGCTTGTTTCAACTCCAACAGATTAGACTGTGTTTGTCTTTTTTTTTTATTCTAAGCTCAAATTGTTTGTCGAGGGGAAAATTCATGTTGGTTAAAATAATAAATATGGTTGTTTGAGCCACGGTTTTTCCAGACTTTTTGTTGGTTTGATGTCTGAATTATATATTTCCTGAGAAAGTGATGAGAAAATCACAATTGCAATCAATACATTGCAAAATATAAAAATGGTAAGTAAAACAACACAGATAAAAGAAAGAAAGAGACAAAGTATCAAAATTTTAACAGTTAGCAAAGATTTAATAATAACTTCACTCTGCAATATTTTATTATTTTCTTTTTTAAGTGCAATATGAACATACGGTTGACTCAGTTTTACTCACTAAAATGTATATGTTGGCACTAAGTGTGTGGTTTTAGATCATTGGTATGTTGAGATACAGGTATGTGATACATGCATTTTATTTTTAGACTTATTTATTGTATTAAATTTGAGTCTGTACCTGAAATTGCATCTAATTTTCAATCTATATCCTTGGACAATGACAAAGTATCTAATCTACAACCCAATTCCCAAAAAGTTGGGAAGATGTGTAAAACGTAAATAAGAACATAATGCAGTGATTTGCAAATCTCATCAACCTACATTTCATTCACAATGGAACATAAACAACATATCAGATGTTAAAACGGAGACATTTTACCATCCAATGGAAAATATTAGCTCATTTTAAATTTAATGGCAGCAACACAAGAACATTCCCGTGTTGCACGGGCAACAAAAGGCTGGAAAAGTAATTATCAAAAACAAATTTGACAACTAATTAGGTTAATTGGCAACAGGTCAGTAACATAACTCACATAACATAATTCACAAAGCCAGAGCCTCTCGAATGTATAGATGGACAGAGGTTCACTAATCTATGACTAATTGTGCCAAAAACTGGTGGAACAATTTCAAACAAAATGTTCCTCAATGTAAAAGTAACTTTGAAGATCCCACCATCTGCAGTATATAATAACATCAAAAGCATCATAAAACAGCATGTTCTGTTCTTTGTAGCCGTCACGTGAACTAGTCAGACACAAAGCCTTTAATACTTGTATTCATCCAAATAGATTAGATTTTCTGGTAGGAAACCAGTTTTAATACTGAAGTTGCTGTTTGAAAATACAAAGAAAAAAAATCTGACCAGATTTTTCAGCTCTAAAATAACATTCAGAGACTGATTCAGTCCTCCCACCAGGTAAATCAAGGTCCAAGAAAAATCTAAGTAAAAACATACGATTAATGTTCAATAAACGACAATTCTGTATTTATATAATGAGGATTAAGAGGGAGAGAAAAACTCCATCAGAATGTATTATGAGGCTGAACTAACGAGACCGTGTTCAGTAGGTTAATTAGAGGCAGCTGAATCAGCCTCCGGGAGACTCGGGCGTCGTCCTGACCATAAAGTCAGTGTGGAACAAAACAGGCAGAACAAACAACCAAACACGAAAAACAAGGTCACACAAGAGACAATATACAGGAGGAGGTGCATCCACTGAGATTAACCTTCCTTTGGATTTGAATTAACCCCGTTTCCTGCAGCCGCAGCCCCTCAAACCGACTCCATACTGTCTGTCCATCACCAAATGGCAGCTGGTGTTCAGCTGAAACAGAAAGCAGCAGGATTTGCTTTTGCAACAGTTTGTGGAAACTGAGCCAGAATATTTCACCAAAATACATGAATCAAACCACTGCTGCTTGTTGTGTGCTGAATATGTAGACACTTATTACAGCATCAAAGATGACTATATACTGTGGCAGCTAAATCTCTTGCTGAAGGACACACCTGGTTTATGGACTTTTTAACGGACTGATGCTTTATCCATTGAACCACCTGTCTGCATATACTTCAAGTGCAATATGAACATACTATATATACTAAATATCAGTCTGTCCAGGACTTTGCAATGACAATTCTTAATTGAACCAATTCCCCCCAAATGTTGCACGACCGTCCTATTTAAAAATATTTTACAAAAGCTGTTGTAAAGTCACACAAGGTTTTAACTGTTCATTGCTTCTGTGATGCTCTGGATGAGATTTATCTAGATGCAGCCTGAGCTTATAACCCCCTCAGTAGAGCCAGAGCTACTCGCCGCTTATTAAATGTGAGTGTTGATGTGAAGCCAACATTCATGCATGACAAAATATTACTACAAGAAGAAAATTACATTTCCTAATGCAGCGTTGTCGAAGCAAGGATGCAGAACCTAACACTGTTGTATGAACCAACGGCTTCAAGCTAAACGTGTGATGATTTCTCAGCAAGAGCTACAAGGTTCCATTTCATATGGTTTGTGTTCTGTCATTTATTTCAACGAAATATATTATAAATATATAATACAAGCTTCAGAGACAGCAGGATACAACAAACAACATGCAGGTAGTGTTTAGGGCCAGCACCACATTAATTAGACTGTTATCCTTCCTATCATTTATGCCTCAGGGGGTCCGTGTATCCATGTTCTGCCTCCAGTAGGTTTCCCTTGATCTACACGGAGATTCCTCTGTGCCAAAACATTCACAAACAATGATTCATCTACTTACGGGGGATGTGGGGTGTCAGCTGGCCTAGCAGAGGCAGATTTAGGGATGAGGCACAGGGCAGCAGGTTTTTTATTAAAAGGACAATGTCTAAAGGCTGTTTAGCACATGAATTCTAGACAACGTCGTAAGAAATCAGCCTTGGTCACTGTTCCGAGTTGTGTTTCACACACGGCGGGAGATCGTCCGAGTGAGAACTTTCCTCACAGGAGAAACTTGATGTTAATGAGGGGTCAGCGCACACAGGAGGCACAAGATGCCTCAGTGTTTTGTTTATTGCATATTGAATCCATGCATCTAAAAAAATAAATAAAAAAAATAAAAACAATCAACACGCCCACTTGCTTGCTTTAAATGCTCGTGTCGATTTGGGACAGAGCAGCATGCTGCACGCACCATTTCACGCACGTAATACGGACATTGTACTAGGAGGCCTATAGGATAAAGTCGAGAGGTCGGAAGAGTCTCATTGGGAAATCTGCGTTCTCATATACACCCCCCCCAATCTGGACAAAATCAGGAGATTTGAAGTAAAATGTCTCAGAATTCAGAATCAGAATTCCAGTGCATGTGTGAAAGGAGCTTTAGTAACTCCACAGAGTTTAAATCAGCCTCCCTAGCAGTCAAACAGAGCCCAGGTGTTAAAGTAAGTCAGACCTTAGACTGTTTATTAGAACGACCAGAAGGCCGGTAAGTACATGGAAAAACATCGGCTGGATACAGAAACTAAAAACACCTCACAGCGAGGGATAATGCTAACAAACACAGGAGGCCAGAGCGTAAGCAGTTCAGATCTGAGTACTTGCACAGGGCAAAAGATAAACTCGACGGGACAAACAGAACATCGACTGACGTAAAGACTGGGGATCTTGACTCCGGAGCAGGCAGAGGAATTCCAAAGACAAACCAACGCAGACCGAGCTCCTAGGCAGGTTTAAAAGGTTCCTACCAATCAGCAGCAAGTGCAGGCAGCTGTGCTTCCCTCCACAACACCACAGGGAAGCAGGGCGGCCACTCTGCACAGAGGGAGACAGGGTGAGGACAACCATAAGCAAAGCACAGAACCCCTGGGTCTTGATGTAAGGAAGTGTTCTGGATGAGAGCTGATGCATTTTTGCAAACTAATAGAGTCCAATTTCTACTGAATTTTCTGGGATAACCATGACGTACATCACGAGTGGCCAACCAGTCAGAGACTAAGAGCCACATTTTTTACTGTGTTACCGCAAAGGGCCACATCATGAGCACACATGAACATCACCCCCTCCCTTCCTCACACACACACACACACACACACACACACACACACACACACACCTGTGCTCAGCCAGATTTATTGTAAAAGTCACACACCAACATGATAATGACAGGAATTGACTCCTACAGTACTAAGACCACAGGCCAGTCATTTTCAACAATGAACATTGTGTGCACTGTCTCACACACACAAACTCTAAGTTCAACCAAGCTCACAAACAAAAATATAATAATTCACATTAGCATGTTTCTTTTACTATGCATGTTGCTTAGCGGGACTTCTGGCATTCTGTGCCTTGCACCAGGTCAGGCAGCATTTTTAACTTACCCTGCAGGGTCAGGTTCAATCTGTCCAAGTGACACAGGATGTCGATCAAAAAAGCCAGATCCATAATCCACTCGAGGTCCAAGAGCTCGGGATGGTCCTTGTCTTTCTCTTTCACGACATCCAAAAGCTCAAAGAAGCGAGAGAGTACGCGGCCTTTTGACAGCCACCTCACAGTGCAGTGCAGCGGCAGGTCACCTGGAAGCGTTTGGTCCAGCTCATCGATGGGATTCTTGAATTGCCTGTGGTTAAATGTGCGCATGATGTAGTTTACGATTTCCATCACAGGCTTCATGACGTTTTCTAAATTCAATGATTTAGACACGAGTTGCTCCATGTGGATGATGCAGTGGAAATTCCAAAACTCGGGAAATGTTTGGTCGGCTTTGCACAGCCCCACAAGCCCGTTCACAGCTCCGATCATGGCTCGCGCTCCGTCCGTGGCTATTGCAGTTAGTTTCGGTTTGGGCAGATTTGCTTTCGCAAATGCAGCCATCATTGTTTCTTTCACATCTATGCCACGGGTTCTGTCTTTAATGGAGTTCTTCTTTCATCACACAATTGTTTGGCACAAACCGTGCAAATATCGCCAACTGAGTCTTGTCACGTATGTCACAACTCTCATCCAATGCGACACTAAAATACTCACATGCTTGAAGGTCAGAGTGCAACTGTGATTCAATAGCCGTGTAAATGTCCGATATTCTGGCGGGACAGTTGAATGTCTGATACCAGTCGTTTTAGTTTGTCGTGTTCAGGAGACAAGATTTCAACAACGTCACTGAGGCATTTTTTAACCAACTCCCGCTCATTGTGTGGCTTTTTAGCCCGCGCAATGTTCCAGGCCAGTGGATACGATGCAATCGTTACGGTCCCTTTAGTGCTTCGTGAATCTTTGGAAAAACTGTATCTGCTTTTCTGCCTGACTTTTCCAACTTATTCTTGCGAAGTTCAGTCCCTTTTGGAAATTCCTGGTCGATGTTCGCATGGAGTGAAGCTTTGAAATGCGCTAACAACGCCTGACATATAAAGGCAGAATGGTTTGTTATTACGTTCAACAAAAAAATATAAAACTATCCCACTCTGTTAAAAACGTCCTGTGTTCATCTTCATATTTTCGTTTTGCTGCGCATTGTTTCCTGCCATTTTGAGCGCGAACTTGACAAAAATTGTTCACTCAAATGATCCTGCCCCTACTGGGAAACTTTACGGTATTTTCATCTCACGCACATGCGCATTTGACGAAAATACCGTAATGAACTCAAGCGAAGCGAACATGCACATTAAAAAAAAAAAAAAAAACCCAAACTTTGCTTTGAACGCAAGAACCGCATGTAACCAGGCAAAGAGCCGCGGGTTGGCCCGGCCTGACCTACATGATTGCAAATTCAACTCAGAACCATCACGTGCTGCTTATACTTTAGCACACCCTTCTGTGGCCTATACGCTGCAGGCCTAACCCTCGAATGTCATAAACTGTAATGTGCATGGATTTCTGACCTGATGCTTGAACATCCCAGCATTAGGATGGAATGTGCCCACTAAGGAATTCACTATAAACCCCCCAAAACTCAATGGTGAAAAACACTCCACTCCCACCCTGAGCTGTCAGAGGTTTGGGGAGTTTCCCTCTTCACCGTTGCCTCAAGCCTGATTTGTTGGGTTTCCTCTGTAGATGTGAAGGTTACGATCATAATGCGTGAAGCATTTGGAGAGGATTTTGATTCTATCGAAATAAAGTTGCATTACATTAAATTCTAATTGAATTGAACCACAGTAAACAGTAATGTCACCATGTGTGCACTATATCTGTGTCTTTGCCAGGTGCCGAGGAATAAAATTATCAACGAACCCCGTCAGAAACTGGCAGCAAAACAAAGTCATTCATAATTTCTGGCATCTAATCTCTTTATGCGACCCGGCTGCTGTGTGTCTGGGCCTTCCACAGATGCATACATGTGCTGTGGCATTTAAGGGATTAGTATTTATTCTAAGCAGAGAGAGAAAACCCCTCATATCACGCATACCGAAATCAAAGCCTGGTTTCACAAACACGGGCAGCCGGCTCACATTCATAATTTTCCCAGTGGTTGATCTGTCGTGTGCTAATCCATCTCCAAGTTCACTCTTTAGGGATTAGCAGTCAATGCAAGCTTTTAAAGTGCTGCAGTGCCTTACGTTTGTGTCCTTTAATTCACATTTTTAGATGAGGGGTTACAGAGAAATTGCTGACACGTGAAATTTAAATGAGCCCAAGGCTTGTAGATTAAATTACACCGTTTATAGCAGTGCCAAGATTTTAACCCTGAAGAATACTTGAGCACTCGGCATTAGCCAGACCCTCATTAGAGGAGACAACAGCTGAGGCCTCAACATGGATTTAAAAGTCCAAAGGTCTATTTGTGCTTGTATGCTTTGGTCTGTGGAAACGCATTAGTACAAACTCTTACAACGAGTAGACTGTCCAGCAAAGCACAGCTTCCACTGATAAAAGATGTACAAACACATACGTGCATTGTCAGCAGCTTCAAGGCATTGGAGAAGAGCTTTGTTGGGAAATGTTTATTAGAGAATTATGTTTTAATAAGATTAATAAAAAGCATGATTTATTTGTCAAGCAGATTAAAATTGGTGTCCAGGGAATAACGTGTTTACAAAAGGTGTTCTCTGTTTCCAGACAGACTCTGAAGTTCTTCCAGGTCAGAGCAGACATTTTTAAAGACGTCCCAGTCTGTAGAAGTAAGCAGTTTAAGCAATTGAACACATTTTTCCAACGTTTGGGAGGGTAACTGTAGGAAGGGGAATCTTAAGCCTCTGACGCATGCTGCCACTGACTTACACCAATCGGCTTGGATGCCCAGCTCCGGGTGTCCCCAGGAGGCTCCATCCAGATGATCTCCGAGGGGAAAAAGTGATCCAGTGAGAAGCAAGAGGAACCCTCCAGAGTCATGGAGTCTTCCCATTGTCACAGAGTCAACACAGCAAAGGACATACAAATGTCAAAAGGAGGTAAAAGCCTGTCAAACTAAGTTAGGTCATTGTTACTACGGTTACTGGTAAAGTCTGTCACTCATCAACAAAACTTTAAAATAAAGGCAAAAAAAAATGAGTAAAATCACAATCCCATTGTCTCAACGTGCTCACAGCTTCTGACGCTTGTTGGCATTACCAGCACGATTTAGTCTAGTATGATGGCATGTATCACGACTCCACTAAAGCTCTGATGGTTGCTGTGCTATATCTGGCATCAAGCCAGCAGTAGCAGATCCTTAAAGTCCCGTACGATGAGAGGTGGGGCCTCAACAGATTGGCCTTGTTTTTCCAGCACTTTGCTTGATCGATGCTCGATTGGTTTGAGATCTAGAGAGTCTGGAGGCCAAGTGAACATCTCAAACTCATGGCCATCTCTCCGCCAGGTAAGTGATGTACATGCACCCGCTCATCCACACCATGTAAAAAAACAAAAGTGATTCATGAAACCAGGCCACTTTCTTGTTCCCTTCTCATGTGCACGTCAGATCAACGTCCCAGTGAAAATGTTCACTTGATGCCTTCTATATCCTATCCACTTCCAGGTGCCATTGTAATGACTTCACCTGTCAGTGGTCATAATTTTATGGCAGATCGCTGTAACTATACTGTACATTGTTTGGTGACATCTGGTCATTCGGTGGCCTGTAAATGGCAGCAGGATGATCGGGTTTCACTGATAGCAATTATAAAAAGGATAAGCACTTGAGAAGCCTCATTTGTCCTCGTCATCCCTTTTCCTTCTCTAACACGCTTCCTGCAGGCTGATTGTGATCAGGTGGATGCTGGAAAGAAGCCAGTGTTGCTCTGTCAATGCAGAGATTAAATTTAGGAGCAAATCAGCCAGGTCAGCATAATGGAAAAGAGCTGTCTCATACTTTAGCAGATACACTTGGCATGATAGGTAACACTGGACCTCCGGATTCACGTTAATGTTATTTGTCAGAGTGTAGTGGAAAATCTGAAAAAAAATATCTGGTGTTTTCTAAGGTACCGTTGTAAACTATGAAAACCATCTTCTGCCAGTACAATGGGAAAAAAGAAGAAATCTGTCACAAAGAAATAAGAATACAGCTTTTCTTATAATTGCTTAATTATTGTCCAATCTGACATCAGGGGTGGCTGTAGTTCAGTTGGTCAGTGGTTCGATCCCCGGTCTCGGGGATCAGCTCATTCCAGTACCGGTCCAAGCCCGGTAGAAATTAGAGGAGGGTTTAATCAACATGCAGACAATGATCCGCTGTGGCGACCCTGAACTAAAGGGATAAGCCGAAAGGACAAAAAAATGCCCAATCTGACATCACATTTTCAAAACAGTTGACACACACTGGTCTAAACAAAAGATGACTGACACATTTTGTTTGCAAAATGTTCCACCACAAGCCAAACAATAAAAAATATGACTCAGTAGTGTCAGTTCTAACTCTAAACCATCAATATTTTTCTTAGATCACATCCCACCTAGACTGCTCTGAGACGCTTTACCCTTAACATACACATCCATATTTGATTTGATCAATTTATCAACATCCCACTGTGGTTTTACTAGATATAACTTACGCGCCTGTTTCACACAGTTGAGCTAATAGAGTCTTGAGTCTTTAGATGACATTTATGTATAAAATTTTTAAAACACATCTGAAAGAGTGTTCACACATTTGCAAAAGAAAACTACTGTTCCAAGAAAGTGGTGATGAAGATAAATTGTCTGCAGATGACATCATTCGGAGCAACCTTCCGTTTTTTTAAAAGTTTACGTTTACGTGGGTGTTTTGGAGGAGAACAGTGACTTTGTTTTCTTGGACTGTAAAGCTACAACCTAGCAAACCCACCTAGTTGAACATCCAGCTGATACAGAGCAACATTAACATTCATTTATTAACTTCCGGTGTCGGCTGCATGATGAAAAGAAATCAGGATTATCACTGGCCGAGCAGAAAGTTAGTAACACAGAGTGGGGGATGTTATTGCAGTGTTGTGGATTTGAATCTCATCCCCCTTCAAATTAGTCATCGCTTCCTCGTTTGCATTGTCAAATGAAGCAGAAACAACACTGAAAGTTACACAAGTGTTTCCCGACAGACTGACAGGAAAACAGAAGAGAGCAATTGGAGGTAACCAACCCTGTAAATTATTCTCCTCACATGCATATGGACACAATAGACATCAGGTGTTTATTTTTGTCTACACAAGTGGCCACATGCTGTTGAGAATCTGGTCACGTCTTTGCCTAATCGTGTAGAAAGCTCTCGTTACAAACGACTTTACACATTCCAAACATTTGAAATTGGAGCAAATTAGGTCCACGGGTCCATTTTAATACTACAGAACTGCTGCACGGTTTTAAAACAGATACTTCTTGTGTTTTTCCTAATTACACTGCTTCGAATGTACAAACAGGGCTTTATGGATCCATCATGAATCTTTCTCCGTCACTGCTGCTGTTGGTTTTAGAAATTTGACAGCAGCTCCTCCTGGGGGCCAAAGGTCAAGCTTTAATATTTCTCCCTCCTAATTGGTTTCATTAATTTCAGGCAGTGCTGACCTTTTTTGAGTGATCGGATCTAATTAAAACCCTCCGGAAATTATACCGACCTGCCAAAACACTGATGGATGAAGCATCACATGTAGATTTCCTGTTTACCTCCAGGCTACACTGCGCACACAGCTACTGATTAACCCTCTTCTTCACATCTTGATGTCTAGAAAAGCTCAAGAAAGCCGGTTCCATTTCTTTAATCCTGGAACGATGCTTTCATGATCTTAGTGTCCTGTTGTCTGTTTTCAAGCTAGTTGGTTTATGGGCAAACCACAATGCATCGCAGCAAGACTTAAATAACATTGCTGTGCACTGACTGATAGAAAACTTAACTTTGTGCATGTACTTAAATGTACTGTTTGAATGTGTGAATGACATGTTCTGCAGTCTGAATGATTTGAAGTAAAGGTGTGAAAGCAGCATAAAAGGCCTCACCTTGCACAAATAGCAATATTCTGTAGATTTACTAGCAAGTTGTGTGAAAATCTGAAGGTTGTTGAAGGGGCTGTTGCTACAGAAAAGGTCATTGTGTTTGCAGAATGGAAAGGTTCATCCTCTCGAAAGGAGGTGCTTCAAATCCACCACAGAGCAACAAGGCTACGTCCTTCCAAAAGGAATAAATCTTTTAGAAAGAGCAGTGATAAAACAAACCTATCTGTTATCAGGTGAATATATTAGAAATTCTGTTCAACGCAGCCTCAGTTTTGGATGTCTGCTCTCACCTCGGTCTTTGTTTGTCTTTTTTTAGGTTCACCCACCTGTTCATTACTTGAACTCTGATGGGCTAACATGCTAAATTCTAAAGGGAAGGTCTCTTTGGATGGATGACTTTACATTTTAGGCAACGGAGGAAGTCTTGAATAACTTGGCATATTTCAGCAACCGACTTTGGGGTACGTTCGGTCCCATTTGGGGGTGTTGGGACTGAAAACCAGTGCAGCATGGGACAAATAATTTTTATTTGTTGGTGAGCTAATTGAGAACATATTCTCATTAACAATAACACTTGGCCAAGAGGCAGCATGAAAGACTGATACAAAACCGGGATTTAAAAGAAAACATTTAAACAAATCCAACAAATTCAAACATTCATAATGACAGTGCAGCATATATGCAGTGACATACATTAAAAAAATGGATAGTTAAAAACAAGTTCAACGATCTTGGAGTATGGAGCAGAATAAAAGTGCTGAGCTTTAGAGCTTGTTGCAAATGATTCCAGTCCTTTGGTGCTGAAAACTGAAAGGAGGCTTTTGGAATATGGAGGTTAATTAAACTACTGGAACGAAGACTACAACTAGGGTTATGAATATTGAGCATTGAGCTTAAGTATGACCGTGTTTTCTCAATGAGCAGAACCAGTGAGTCAGTCTGCAGGAATGGATGGAGTGAAGGCCAATTCACCAATAATCACAAGCTGCAGTGGTGAGTATTAAAGTGGTAAATGACATCGAGCTTATGTAGGAGGGTTTTTGAAGCCGACCTATAGACAACATTGTCATAGTCTAAAATGGGAAGAACTGTCAGTTTGACCAACGGAGCAGCAACATAGAAAACCACAGTGTAGTGAATGACCTTTAACGCACCATGTAACAGAAAAAACACAAAAATGGACTGAGATCATTCAACATGTTCAGTAAAACTTTGTCTTTAAAAGTTCTGATCCCACAGTGTCAGATAATAGGTGAGTTAAAGTGCTTTATTTGTCATTATACAGCAAAATTGTGTCGGAGGGTTTGTCCTGAGCCTCTGTGACTGAGCGTGTCACCGCTATGGGCCAAGCTGAGCTGCTCCCTAACACACGGTTTTAGCAGTAGGGGAAACCGGAGCAGCCAGAGGAAGGAGAACATGCTCATCCTGTTTGGGAATCAAACCCAGGACTGTGCTGCAGTCTACCACACTTTATACAAATACTATTTGACATTTATTTTGTTCCCCGTCATCTCATTTGGATGCTTCAGGCCCCCTTTTGCGTTACTCTTCTGATGCCATGGGAACGACTGTGCCCTTCTGTGGGACCCCTCGGCATCAAGTGCTGTGTTACCATTTTGGAAACATTAATGTGTTTTTGACTTTCCACACAAATCAAATCAAGTTAAAAACATAAAACACGAACTTCGTTATAAACATGTGGCTGACGTAGTAGAAGGATCATCACTGAAGCGCACAGCATGGTGTGAACGGTGATGTGTCTGAGTTGTCCACTTGTGTCATTGACAGGGTTACGTCTGTCACTGTGTACAATAACAGCCGAGTGACTAAGATCAAGGAAAAACTGTCTCAGGGTCCAAAACAGACTCTATTTGTACATTCGGAGGTGGTTTACTTTCTTTATTTACAGCCATTCCCAACGGCTGTAAATGCTTCTGCTGTTTTACGTGGTTAGTGTGTGTGTGTGTGTGTAACGTGAGGTCCATGTTAAGCAGGTGAGTTTTCAGCATGCAGTAGGAGACATCTCTGTTGTTCTGACCGGACGGGAAAGGTCAGCCCACCAGGGGGAAGCTAAAGAAGACAACAAGGAGAAAGAACCACTTTGTTCTGGATGACTCCTGATTTCCAGCATCGTCATGCAGACCTACAGAAATACAGCAGTGCGCTCATCAGTCCATGCATATTTCAGTCTGAGCCTTCTGTCTTTTTGACCATAATAATGATCCTAGTTTAACAGCATTTGCTCCGAGTTGAACTGAGGACTCTCACCAGCACCATCGATGTTATAAATCAAAGAATTCGGGACTAGCAGATTCATTAATAGGCAGTGTTTGTGAGAAACAGAGGGAGGGTATTCCTCGCCTCTACTACAGGGTCGGTGTCTGCTCATCCTCATCCCATCCAGCTGTTGTTCAAGCCAGAGATTAGTCTGACCCATGCGTATCTGCCCATCTCTCCGTCCAAGCTGTGATAGTAATGTACTGTGCTGGAAACATGCCAGCACTCACTCAGTGTGAGGGATAAAAGAAATAAATCACAAATCCCCTCAGAGCTGACAGCTTGGGGATTTTGCCACCCATGTTATTATTTGCACGTCTCTCCAGCACCCTGGATGTGTCCTAAGAGTTACTTTGTTGACAAAAATCTGCTTTTATGTGCATCAGCTAGTTGGAATTGCAGCTGGGTTCTGTTCTCACTAATACTAGTAGACAAATAACTTTTATCTTATAGCTTGTATTTAGCATATTTTACCTAAAAAAAAAGCACCATATAACCCACTTAGGATGTAAAAACACCAATTCTAAATGATCAACACATATGCACCAGTTGGCTAAAGTCATCCATAGACCACAGGGTCAGTGGTTCTACTCCTTTTCCAGCCTAAATTTTGAAGTGTCCTTGGGCAACACGCTGAACTGAAAACATCGCCGCTGTCATTGCTGTTTGAGTGCATGAATGGGTGAATGAGAAGCAACACTGTGAAGCGCTTTACAGGCAGAACATTTACTCAATGGGTGGAGCATTGGGTTGGGATGCAGAAGGCCGCTGGGTTGAATCGCACTCCACCAAGTGTGGCCCCGCCCAGCCACCAAGGGCTACCATGGTGTCGGTCGCGAGCCCGTATAAAATGGGAGGGTTGCAGCAGGAAGGGCATTGAAAGCCATCTATTTACTGCACCAAAACATGGAGAGGAAGTGCTCCTCCTACAGGGACAGTGGGGTTATGGTAAATGTTTCTACGAACAACAAAACGAGCCACTTGTTAACGTCATCCATCGACAGTCCATCTAGTCAACCACGGACTTGGGAGATGACAAAAGTTCAATTGAGAATATGAAACAAAGACACAAAAACACGGAAAGTGAGAATTGGCCAATGAGAAGAAGATAGGTACCTGCTGTAGAACTGTCAAGCAGAACTGGCCAAATCTGAGGCCGAAATAAAATACTATGATGATAAATAAATAAAATATTGGCCTGAGAGCTCACGGTACTGCAAATAGACAAAACACGTTATCAATTTGACAACACAGGTGCAGCATTAACAAAAGGGCTGCAAACGCTACAAAACAAACCAAACTAAAAACACATTTACAAATCTAAATGTCGTTAATATTACGTTAATATGTTGTGTCGCCTGACTATGCCAGTTGTCTACAACAGTTCCAGGGACACTAAAAATTGATATATTTACATTTGTCAAATGTATTTTTAGTTGCTCTCGGAGAAATTTCCATTGTTTCGTAGCTTTTTGTCAATTGGTGGCTTTGTTTTTTTTTTTGTGTTGTGGCTTTGTGGCTTTTCTTAATGCTGCCTGTGTTGTCAAATTATTTTGACATTTTATAAACATTTGCTAGTGCTTTCTGAAATTGCAGTGTGGCCACCTTAGATTTTCCCTCCAACTTTCCAACTAAAACTGGTGGACTACATGAAATACATAAGTTACACATTTGGCATTAAAGGCACAAAACGACACAATGTAATGAATATGCAGCTTGTGACTGTGTTTTGAGCATGTGTCCTGGGATGGTCACAATCTAGATCCACCTCTGTTTGCTCCAACCGCAGCCTAACGCGCACATTCTTCGTTACATTACTTCTTAATTGCGGATCTGAGGCTTTAAGGCGCCACGCAGGGCGCGAATCCAGCTCTGAACCTGTGGGACTTCGCCTTCAGCTGAGGGGAGGGACGGAGACGCGGAGGGCGCAGCATCAGCAGCAACGCGGTCAGAGCGCAGCGGCTTCTCCACAGCATCACCGACACGCACGCGCGCACACACACACACACACACCGAGTCGACCTGAATTATTTTAGCAGCGCAATTATCCCAAACTCCCCGAGGTGTTCGGCAGTCGGGGGGAAAAAAAGCGAAATTAATGAAGAAGGAGGGCGAAGTAAATTGCGCGACCCCGATGTGACAGATGTTGGATGGAAAACTCTGGTTGACTGAAGGCAGACGAGGAAAAAGAAGGAAAGTGTCCTGAGCAGAGATGGTTTTCTGCTGGAGACGGACGATGACTGCGGAATAGGTGGCGGCTTGGATGTGATGTTTCCCCCCACAGAGACCTGCTGAGACTCTGTCCCCTCCCTGAATCACTTACCAGGCTTTTAAGAGTTTTGCCTACTTGTTGGAGAACCTGAGTTACTGTGATGCAGAGGTTTCCTTAAGTGGCTGTGGTTCAACTCGGAGCTTAAGCTGCAGGTTGGTGCATTTGATTGTCAATTTTTGCTTTTTTAATATCATCACTTTAAATATATCAGGATTCACTGAGACTCCTCTTTGCAGTGTTTTTCACTGGGAAGTTTTGTGTTTCTTTGCAGTTGGTTGATATTTCTGTAGTTCTGCTGCTTTTTGCTTTTGTCTGGATAAGATCAGATGTTGGGGTCGTGACCCATTTTGATGGTTTTGTTGTTGTTGTCGTGGTCATATTTTAAACTAAAAGCCCCTAATGCTGCTCTTTAAATTCTATATCACAGCCTTGTGTTGGGACACTAGTGTGGGGTCAGTGTTGACCTATATTAATACTGTTATTAGTCGTTTTGTTTCATCTAATTTAATGAAACATTCTGTTCTGGAAACCTAGAAATAACATCTAGTTCTGACTTTGATATTGTTGCTGAGTTGTTGCTTTGGTAAATGTGTGTTTTTACTGCTGCTGCTGTTTGTGGTGGAGCTGCACTGTGTCCGTGTGAACAGTAATCCTCAGCATAGTTTGTTCCATAAACCTAAAAAGGGCCACAGCAGACTGTGTTTTAACTGTGTTCCAGCAGGATTACAGAAAGCAGTAACTGCAGCCTCATTCCCCCTTCTGGGACACTGTGTGTGTGTGTGTGTGTGTGTGCGCGTGTGTGTGCATGTGTGTGCAGCTCACAGTTTGTCACCCCAAAAATCGGTATTGTTTCCAAGCTTGGCTCATGTTCGGTTTGATTCCCATCTCACCTGCTGTGTGATATAAGCCAGGATCAGCATTTGCAGTAAAGGGCAGTGTGAGGTGAAGTTAGACCAGCAGCAAACTCTTCATCCTCCCCCTCCTCCTCCTCCTCCTCCTGCTTTAATGAGGACACACACATCCTTGCACAGCTCAGGAGGAGCAGATCACCATCAAGGGAGAACCGAGGGTTTTCGCTTGGGATTCTGCCAAATGGGCAATTTAATCAGAGGGCATTTTATTCACAGGAAGTATGTCAGTCTCCTTGTTAGGAGATGATTTATCTGTGCTGTTATACTGGGCAGCTGTTCCTGACTTCAAATGATTTCAGCCTCAGGCAACAAAGTATAACTACGTCCTGTGACCGTACGGCCTCAGTGGTAGAACGTGCATTAAGGCTCCAGGGTGTACGTGTTCTTTGTAGCTATTAAATGCATATTGGCTGACACTAACATAGATGTTTGTCGGTTTATTTCTCTGCATTCTTGTGCCTGTGAGTACGAAAACCAACATTTCTCATCTTTTTAAATTTTAGGAGCATTTTTGCTTCGTTGCAACTACTTATATAGTGTTTTGAGGAGTTGGAATGTAAAATTCAATTACCCCTCATTTACCCTTCAAGAAGTAGTTTCTTGTTCTCAGAAAAGAACAATTTTTCAAACATATTTAAAAGCAATATTGTGCCCTTGGGTTTTTCCCAACAGTAATAGTTGTGACGCTTGTGGATTAAAGAGCTGCGAAGACGTTTTCCAGAACAGAAACAATATCCTCTGTTGACTTTAGCTGAAAAATAACATTTTAGAAACATTTAAAAAGCTCATTGTGCTGTTTGAAGAAATCAGAAAACTGGGTCTCAGCAACTGCGGCCCTGGGAGAGAAGGCGTATCTGAGCTTGGAACAATCCACTGGCACATCCACCTACCACATTTTCCAGTCTTAATAGCTATGAGATTGACATCATTATGTCCAGTACTTTGCCTGTTTTTCCCAATGGAGACATTTGTCAGTTTTCATATGGGCTCTGTAAGTTTTTTGTCTTTTCTGAATCTCAACCAGACCTGCTTTTGAGGGGGTTGCACATGAAAACATCTATGTAGGGCAGAGTCTGTGGGGCCTTTTTGAATTCATCATGCACAACAACACTATTCAAGCGACATCATTTGAAGTCCTTTTGTAGACGAATATAAAGATGTAATATTCACGGCCAGTAGAGAAATGTAGCCAGGCCATGAATGGAGAGCTGAATGCCATTTGCCTGGAGCTTGTGTCAGCAGCAGCCTTGTTAAAAAATAAATCTTTATATTGGTTAGGTTCTCTTATGCTTCATGTTTTCTTTCATGTAGTGTTGTGTCTTTCCATTTAGATTTTCTGAGCTTCCTGCCTGACACAAGTGTCTTGGCAACAAAAATCGAATTTTGAGCTAATTTAATTTGGAAAGTACGGAAACACTTGGCCTATTTTGTGCCGTCCTTCCCAGAAAAAAGCTTCGCAATAAATCAACCAACTCAATTTAACCACCTGACCTGACTCAGGCTATCTGCTTCAGATGACAGCTCTGAGGAAACTTGGATGTATTAGGGAGGAAAAGGAGCAAAACCGTTCCCCTCACCGTTCTCAGTTTTTTTAAATATACGTGTTCATGCCTGGTTTGAGTCGATTTTCCACGGTTGTGTTTTGAATACAATTTGTAATGAGATTTACCATAGGACTATATGTTAATACATCAATATTTTAGACCTATTGGAAAATAGGGACCTGCTCCCCCTTTACACTGAACCACATAGGGAGACCGAGCAGCTTGTTCACATTATCAGAAGATACAGCAGCTCCTTTACTTTCTGGACAATGTGGCCTAATTGGTTAATTTTCCCAGCCCTGTTTTTAAGGACTTAAACTAATCACAAAAATGATGGCATTCATTTCCCCAGTAACTGTTTCCCACGAAGCCGTAGCCTCAGTGCCATCACTGCCCCCTGTGGCCAGAGAGCATAAGTCATCGACTGCAACTACGCTTGATAAAACTGCCTTTGTATTTAATGGGTTTTTTCTGGTAAATGACCAGTAGAGGTCAACAATAAGCTCACTGCACATTGGACAAGTTGCACAGCTATAAGATATTATCTTTACTGGGAATGTTTTTCAACCAAATGCAGTAAATATAAGAAGAAATGTGTGTGTACAAATAAGTGCAATGCCACAAATGTCTCTGAGGACAAAGATTACAAAAATGCGTCTTTATCCATATTTGTACATTTCACTGCATCAAGGTTGCAGCTGTAGAAACCATTCAGCCTTTAGATATTCTCGAGCATATAGACGTCCTTAACAACCCACGCACGATCAGCTCTCACTAGTATTAGAATCATCACTTCCTGTCCAGAAAAGGAGCTGACAATGCAAATAAAGCTATCGTAGTGACAGGAGGAAGTTGGGACCTCTCTGTCTGTCCATTTTCTACACCCATTTAGCCGAGGGAGGGTTGGAGCCTGTTTAGCGCTCAGTGGCCAAGAAGACTTCTCGGAGAGGTGGGCAGTTCTTCACAGGGCTTCAATCAGAACCAGGTCCGTATAATCAGTGGCGGCACCAGAAAATTGTGGCCGAGGAAGTTGGGGAGAGCTTCATTAGTACTAGGACCTAAATAAGACATCAACACACATCAGTCTTCCTACTAATGCCATTTATACTGTCCTATAGTAAATGTGTACGAACTCATCGTGGAAAAAGCTGCTGTTTCACTGTGGATCTTTTATACGGCAGCTGTCAGTTTATAAAACTGCAGCGAGGACACAGATATAAGCAGGTGACAGAGTCGCATAGCTTCTCTGCTGCTGCTGTTCTGCCGAAAGAAAGAAAGCAGACACATTAACCTCTGCTGGCAGACGCAGAGGGCTCACACCGCACTAACCCAAAGCATATAGCTTATTATCTATTATTCTGAATATGGCTGGGGGCGTGGCCCTAACATTTGATGGGTCACCCCAGGTGCCTGAAGCTGAAATACATCACTGCCATTACAAATAGACAGAAGTTTATTGTTTCATACATTTAAGGTGGTTTTATATGTTTTAAATTTTGTAGCAGTTGCAAATGTTTATTATTATTCGCTCATGATACATATTTGTCATTTGTGACACTTAACTCACACTATTAGCTTATTAATACACAGTTTATTATTTTCAACAAGGTTTTTAACTCATTTTCCAAAAGCACCCTATTTTGAGCATGTGCCCCAGTTGGGTCACCACAGTAAAAATATTCATACCACATATACAGTATGCTGGTATAGTAGTGGTCAAAAAGAAACCACATAAGCTGGAACACGTGAACCATCACAGTGGGTGGTTTAAAAAACGTACCGTACTCACTAGTTACAGACACAATAGTCTCTGTTGTTTTTTTTTTTTTTTTTTTGCAAATAATCTAAATCTCTCTTCCTCTGATTTTCCCTGTTTCCACTGCTACTCACCTCCACCTTCCTCTTAGCTGTAGGCCACAGTTTTCCATGGGACTGTATTCATGGAAACATTTTCTATCACAGTGAATTTCCAGCGTCCCTTGTTTTATCGGAACAATAAACCGATCCATAACACAGCCGTGCTAAACTACTTGTTTCCATTCTGCTTAACACACACAGGTGTGTGACGCATGATGCATCGGGCAACCGATGATTCAGTGATCGTCTTAACATTTTTATGGCAGTGAATATGAACTGGAGTTAACCTGACATGATTAAATAGGAGTCAGGGTGGAGACACTTGGGAGTCGTGTTCTGTCCCCTTATACTGTACGAACCAAATACTTTTAGTTACTTTAAACACATCATCGCTGTGCAGGATTTGGAACAGCTATGTAAGTTTGCCCGTGTAAAATATCTAAGTGTTTAAAGAGATTAAGTCACTGAGGTAACTTGATGTTTTATATTGAAAATATTGAATCCAAAAGGCCTCTGACTGTGCCTGAGCATGTCACCCTCAGGGTGGCAAAATGCCTGGGCCTTCTGCCTCCGATTACTACTTTACTAGATAATGTTATGTTACTTTTGCAGTCGTGTAAAAAAAAAACTGCAAACCTTTATGTTGGAACTTTAATGTCTGCTATAAATTAGGACAACAAATGGAGGAGAGAAGTTCAGAAACTGCTCAAAGACACTAACTCTGGCTCAGTCTGGAAGCAGGTGGGTTTGTGGATTGGCTGCGTCAGATTAGCAAGCCGGGCCGATAAGTGTGCCAGAGAGGCAAAGCTCCACCTGCTCACCAGTGAGACCAGATTATGGAGCTGATCACATTTCTGTCAAATTACAGAAGTGATTTCTACTTTTTTTCTCTGTGATGCTCCTGTTTCATCTTGTATCACTTACTGCTTCTTTTCTCCTGTTTTAAACAATTTTACCATTTACCCTTCATTTCCCTCCGTTATCTTCTTCTTATGTTACCTTTCAATTCCTCACCATCTCTCTCTCTTTATTGCGTTTCTTCCAACTTTATTTTTTCCATCGCTGTCTTTGTGTCCCTTTTCACCTTCTTTGTTTTCTCCTCTTTTTTCTCTAAATTGTTTTTCTTCTGTTTCTCATTATACCCCCCCACCCCTACCCCCCCTTTTCACCTCATTGCGCTCATTGTTCCTTTCAGTGGTCTGAAAAATCAACTCTACCTTTGTTTTTTCATCCTGTCTCCTGGCTAAACTGCAAAAGCAAATGTGTTTTTGCAAAAATGGAATCACTGCTGTAGCTCACTTGGTGAGGCATGAACCACGGAGTCAGTGGTTCGATCCCTGGCTATGTATGAAAGTGTCCTTGTAATTGATGTGTGAGCGTGAATAATAATAATAATAATAATAATACTACATTTTATTTATAGGCTTTCTCAACACTCAAGGTCACCATACAAGGTCACCTTATTAGATAAAGCAACAAACAGATTAACGATAGTAGCATATAAGAAGAACCAACATAAATGAAACAGTTGAAAAAGAAGAATGTTTTTATTATTGATTTTAGGTGGAATAGGCAAGATTTTTAGTTTTCAGATGAGATTTGCACACGGGGAGAGAGTCTATGGATCAAAGGTCTGATGGGAGGGAATTCCAGAGATGGGGGGCAGAGTGACTGAACGCCTTAGTCCCCATAGAAGACAGGCGACAGGACTTGAACGTGAGAAGTAAAATCTTATAGTTAATGTGGAGATGGACCGGGGGCCATTGTAGTTGTCAGAGGATGGGGGTAGGATGATCTGTGAACGGAGCTCTATTGAGAATACGAGCAGCCGAATTCTGGACCAGCTGAAGTTTACGGACGGATTTCTGAGGCAAACCAAACGAGAGAATTATAACAATCTAAACGGGATATAACTAAAGCATGGACGAGAGTGGCTGTACTGTGGGGAGTAAGTGACGGTCGGAGACGGTTGATTTTACGCAGATGGAAGTACGCAGATTGTGCTATATTACTGACGTGGGCAGAAAATGAGAGGGTACTGTCCAGGATGACACCCAGACCCTTAACCTGAGGGGAGGGTGGGATGTTGGAAGAGTCAAATATACTGAGAAACTATTGGTTTCTCAGTATATCCTGAGATATATATATATATATATATATATATATATATATATATATATATATATATATATATATATATATATATAAATCCTGAGAAGCAACATTGAGAAGATAAAAGTCCTATATAAGCAGCCATTTACAGTTGTCTACATCGTGCAGTTGTGTTGTTGCCTGGAGTTGGTTCCATCAGTGCTTTGATCAAACTAAATCTGTTCCAGTTTGGAAACCCTGTATCATTGGTGATCTCACTTTTAAATCCATGACTCCCCATCATCCCTCAGATGGACACTTATGGACCCAGTCCATTATTCCTGTAAGCTGAGACGACCTCCTTTGTCACATCACATACTGTAGGCGCTGCACTAATTCCCTTTTCTCATTTATTTGTGCTATTATTAATATTGCAGACGGCGCAGTTTGCACGATGTCGAGCAGAATCTTAACTCTCGTTACCCGACACAGAGAGGAGCAGGACTGATGGGAGTGGATCTGTCACCGTGACCCACTTCCACTAGTGGGTGTAAATACCCGTACGTTTTTGTGTCTCTTCCTTACAGACGTGATTACATTTTCACATGCATATAAGGTTTATATATATATAAAACTCAATTGTTAAAGTGGGCAACAAAGAAGAGCAAAACATTTTTAAAAAGGAAGGAAAGAAAATATTATTAAGTAGTTTAGTTACAGGCTAATGCGAGTGACATAAAAATGCATACGGCTGCAAAAGTACCAAACATCACACATACAGCTTTACATACACACAGACACACTGTAAATGATCATAAGCCAGAGAATATAGAAATTGCATTTAAATTAATTCCCTGTCCCTGACAGAACTCATATGAAAAGGGTGAAAACATTTCAAAACAGAGCCATAAAAAAAGTGCAATCTACAACTCAATTCCAAAAAAAGTTGGGACGATGTGTAAAATGTAAAAAAAAAAAACAATGCTTATCTCATCAACCCATATTTTATTCTCAACAGAACACAAAAACACATCGGATGTTGAAACTGAGACATTTTACGGTTTCATGGAAAATATCAGCTTATTTTGAATTTGATGGCAGCAACGCATCTCAAAAAAGTTGCAACAGGGTGATGTTTACCATTGGGTAGCATCCCATCATCTTTTAACAACTGTCTGTAAATGTCTGGGAAGTGAGGAGACCAGTTGCTGGAGTTTTATGAGAGGAATGTTGTCCCATTCTTGTCTGATGCAGGACTCTAGCTGCTCAACAGTTCTGGGCCTTTATTGCTGGATTTTTTGTTTTATGATGCACCAAATGTTTTCTATTGGTGAAAGGTCTGGACTGCAGGCAACACATTGATTCATCTGACCACAGAAGAGTTTTTCATTTGCCTCAGTCCATTTTAAATGAGCTCTGACACAGAGAATACGGCAGCGTTTCTGGATCGTGTTCACATGCGGCTTCTTCTTTGCATCATACAGCTTTAACTTACAAGTCTTTACAATTTTACATTGAGGAGCATTTTTCCATCTATAAATTCCAGAGGCTCTGTCTCCCTGAAATTCTCTTTTTATACCAAGTCAGTATGTTACTGACCTGTTGCCAATGAACCTAGTTAGTTGTGAAATGCTCCTTTTTGAGAGGTGTTGCTGCCATCAAATTCAAAATGAGCTCATATTTTCCATGAAATGGTAAAATGTCTCAGTTTCAAGTTGTTTATGTTCTATTGTGAATAAAACATGTGTTTTTGAGATTTGCAAATCATTGCATTCTGTTTTTTTGTAGGTTTCACAGATCACACAACTTCTTTGCTATTGGGTTGTACTGTATTTCAAGACAACCTTATAATAAATTGTATGCCACTGTCACAGGGGGACATCAAATCCGTCCCCATCTACTTTTTTTTTTTTTTTTACCTTCACTCTGTCTGAAAATTAAGTGTGTAGAGATTGTTTAATGTGGATATGAATTATGTAGACCTTATATTAGTCCACCACAAACTGGATTATGTGATAACAACTGATGCTCACTTTTTACCTGCTCGCCCATCTCCACATACAGACACTACCAAGCTGTTTATTCCTGCAAATGGGATCATGGTCACAGTTTGTAAAATTATAAAAGCACAACATTTACTAATGCAACTGAGTCATAATGAAGTACTGGGGTTGACAGTAGGTGTAGAAAGTGAGTTGCAGACTCCGGACAGTCTGGCAAGAAAATCACTTGGGTTAAGCTTAGATAAGGTGATTTGGTTGAATGTAAATGGTGAGTATAAGACCAGATTGATTCCTAACCTTTACCACAAAAGCTTTAACAAAGTTATTGTCAGTACAAGTGTAAACTAATCTGTAAGATCTGATATAATCGAAAATGTTGTCTGTAATCATTTTATTGATGTGTTTAACGTCTAGATATTTGTAAGTTAATGGAAACAGAAATCAAAAATGTTTTTATCACATGGACGATAGAAACAATAAGTGAATGGTCTCTGTGTGGCTCTGTCCAATGACAGCTGGGAGCTAATCCCAGCTTCCTTAAACAGGATGAGCAGTATAGATAATGGATGGTTGGAGAATCCGCTCATTGTTATCAATTCATTAATAATTATTGTGAGTCCAAAATTGTTTTTTTACTGCGGTAAATTAGTCAAATACAAATGTCATTTTTGGGACACAGGGTTGAAGAACAGTTTGAATTTAATTGTATGATTATCATGGACAATATGACCTCTGCACTGTTTGCCACAGTATAACAGAAATGATAACTCAGAAATGCTTAAACAATCTGAATAAAATAAAAACAATGAAGCCTTTATGCATTTTTGTGATTAATATACAGTAGTTTGACCAGTTCAGATTACATTACATTTAGTCATTTGACAGACACTTTTATCCAAAGCGACTTACAAGTGAGGCACAAGACACCATGACGCTAAGTTAAGGAGAAAAGCATTTCTAGAGATGCAAGTGCAAGAAAGAACAGATTAAAAAAAAAAAAAAGATTTATATGCATAGGAAGTTAAAGAAGAGTTTTGTTTTCAGCACTTTTGTGAATACTGGGAGTGGAAGAATCTGGAAGGATCAGGACATTAGCAGTTTGCTAATTATTAACAACATTAATTATATTATTTAAACAAACAACACAATGATTATAAATTCTATTATTTGCAATAATTATTGTACAATCTGTAGATTTCAAGAAGAGCAGATTATAAAAAATCATTACCATTAGTGAAACCATGTGTCCCTTTACTGCAGATGCGGTTCTGTTTGTAATTTACTGTGAAAGGTGAAGTGAATTACAGGAGTCGACCTCACTAACATTACAACTCATCCCCACTAAAAAGATGATGTCAACTCCTGCTGAATCATTTTGTCTTCACCTTGCAATACAGGAGGGTGTATTGCTGTATTATTGACTCCGGCCTGAGTTGTTACTCCTCACCGTGACGCTCACTAACTCCTTTTGTGAAACGAAAACTTCTCCCATTCCTTCCTTTGTATTTCTTTACTTAACCTAAATGCAGCTCTTGACATGAACTTGTTTACAAATCCTTCCCCTGACAAACCCACGGGGGGAAAGACCAGGAGACTTTTGTTTTCCTGCTCCGCTTCTGCCAGCAAACCTTTTAATATTTGCTGCTTGCATGCAGGAGGTCCCAGGGGCTGTCACACTGCAGCAGGTGCCAGAAGCACAGAAAACACAAGCACACACTGCGACTCTCACCAGCACCATCACCACCACACGACAAAAATCACTCACAAAATGTGCAGAGACACAAGCTCCACGCTCGGTGATCCCCTGCACTGTTGTTTTGTTCCAGCCGCTCTAATTGGGGATTTGAGCCAGGCTCTTGTCTTCCTCACAGTGACAAGCTAAAAATAGCACTTTGACGAGTGTCGGAAAACCCAGCTGGGCTCAGACTGTGCATTCTCTGTCAGATGGACCGTTTGGCACGGACACGTATGCTTGGGGCATCCAAACTCAGAAGGAAACAGAGTGTCATAACGTGGCCCGTATGAGGTCGTGTTCCTGTTTAATGCACCTGTTGCAACGGATGAGTTCACCTCAAGTCTCAAGCTCAGAAGCTGCACACACACACACACACACACACACACACACACTGTCTGTATCAGTTCACATTTTGCTGCAGGCACAAGTTGAAACTTAAAGAGCTGAGCTTAGACAGGAGTCTGATGAAGTCATGACACGAGTGAGAAGGAGAGTTCACACAAAAAAAAAATCTTTCCTCGTCTTTGCTTCAGGCCACATAGCAGCAGGTTAATGGTGTTCGTTATCGTTGAGTGTGGGACGAAAGTTGGGTTTGATTCTGCCCTTGTTAGCGGTTTAGTGAATAAGACGAATGTTAAAAATGTCCCAACTTGAGCGGAGTTGATGAATCGAGTATTTGGGGTTAAGAATCATAAAGAGCAAACGCATGCAACACAACCGGAAAGACTAAATCCGCAGCTGTGTTCGCTCACCGAAGAAAGTCCTAATGTTAACACAGGGTGGCAACTGGCCACAGATTGATGTAAGGCGATAAGGACCCGGGTGGAGAGACTTGATGAGTTTTGTGTGATGACAGAGCAGAGAGGGCAAACTGAGCACAGTCAGGGGGAGATGACTTGTTTCAATGAATTAAGCGACAGTGGGACTAGGTCCAAAAAGACTGCTTCAGTTCTGCCACAGGATTGTCTGAGGAGAGGTAACATCCCACTGTCTCTCAAATTGTTTGCATTTTGGCATCGTGACGGTTTATTAGGTTATAGACAGTCATTAGCTTGGCTTGAGGAGGGTGAATGCTTTTGTCTGACATTAAATGGTAGGTACATATTGGTCACTCACATTCTCCAGACTCTGGTCAGACTTGGACTAAGGAAGCAAATCCGACCAGATGGAGAGACCTTCCTGTACTTTATTACTAAATGGAATTAGAATTGATCACTGAAATTGATGTATGATATAAAAGAAGCAGGAAGTAGCATTTAGCTTCTATTAAAAACTAAAGTGGTGCAGCATTGTGCAATTATATAGTACATTTTGAAAGAAACTATTATCACAAGAAATCTGCTCTAGACATTGTTAGTCAGTGTATTGTTGGGTTAAAATACACAAACAACATCGTCTATCAATATCAAACTGAACAGAAACTTCTTCCTATAATCACTTTGTAGAATATGGGCCGTAACATACCAAGCTGTTAGTATGCGCCATAGTACAGACCTAGTTTTTGCTGTGTCTCCTATATCGTTGGCAGATTTTCTCCTTCCTCTCCTTTCATGTAGGCACATAATGTACTAGTTGACCTGTGGCTAGAAGCTTTTGCGGTGTGTTCAAGTACCTCTTTTTTGGACAGACTCACTCGTAGTTATCAGTAACAACCAAACACTCAAGTCGTCATCGTATTTGAAAATAGAACTATTTTTATCTCAACATTATCATATTAGGAAGTGTTTATATTTTAGTGTTTTATTTTTCTTCCTTTGTTGCTTGATATTTGTTGGTCTAATTTCTGATTAATCTTGGAATTTCAAGCCTGTAATTTAAATCCTGTTTGAACTTGAAAACCTAGGTATCATAGTGGAAGCTACATTGGCAGTAATTGCACAAAGATGGTTATAATAACCAATAACTAAAAATGAGTCTGATCTGTATTATGCCCCCAGAGGGGTCACGCGTTCTGTTTCTCCGTGACTGACTGTTGTTCGCTCCCATTTCAAACTGCGTCATTAATAGAAACAACAAGTGGCTGTGCCCAACAGAAAATAGTTACCATAATTACCACTGTAAGGTGACACTTACGCAGCTACAATCCACACAGGGTGAGAAATAGATGCCCAAACTACAAATGCATACATTTCCTGATTTTGCAATTTGACCGACAGCATCTATCGTGGCCGTGACTCTAGGGTTGCGACCTTTGGCTGTGGACTGTAGCTGTTTATGATGCGTTCGGAGACACAGAGGAGGAGTGATCGTGACCCCTGATTGGCTGGAAGGGCTCAGCAACTGACAGCTCACCCGGCTGAGATACCCCACACCTGCCATTCTCTGTCTCTCACAAGAAGGTTCATGGGGGAGAGGAGGGGTCAGCATATTTAAATGGTGAACCCCACCCATGTGTTACACAAAGGTTAGGTTCTTCCAGTGCTAAACAGCCGAGATTTGTTGCAGGTGGTCACACTGTTTATTTGTGATAGATTTTTTTTATCCTATACGGAGTCTAAGAAGTCTAATAGAGATAGGAGACAAAAGAGGAACAATAAAAGTCAACAATATCTAATACATTAAAATGAAGTACTGTAACTATTGTTTTACTAAAGCTACGGTAAAACGTCCCACTAGTTGCAGCCAAACATTTGATAAAAGCCGTGTTTGGTGTGTGCACGGCGCGTCTGCTCTCTGAGATTTCAGTCTAGCACGAGTCCTGGGAATCTTAAAGCACAAGTGTTGGGTCGTGACTCAGCGCTCCCAGTCAGCCAGCCAGTATAAGAGCAGGCATGAGACAAAGTCTGTGTAGCTCTGGGACTGTCGACAGCTCTGCCACTCAGAGACGAGGCTGCAGCGAGGACGCGTCCACACTCTGGAATCTGTCTGATGGTGGAGAGCATAAAGCTGCTGCTGCTGCTGCTGCTGCAGGTTACACTCACTCCAGCATTTGGTAAATTATTTTGGATAGTTTTTGCTGGGTTTTTTGAAGTACATGTACCTTAGCATATCTGCATGATATGGAACTTTGCTGTGCGAGTGCTGTCAGTTAAGTCTTCTGTGCATTTGTGGGAAATTGTATGTGTTGCATTAAGAATAAGTGTTGCTTTTCTGGGTTCAGTAGCTTTGTTGCATATACAAGCAGATCTGAGTGGAAGTTGTTGGAGAGGAAATACATAATTTATTTCACAGACTTTCTCACCATTGGCAAGGCCAGACACTGGTAGGATAATGTAATTATGCGATATTTCACTGTGCAGTGTTTTACATCAGCGGGCCTCTTTTCATCCACAACAAGTTGCTTGTAAACTTTATTATTATCATCAATAATGTTGCATAATGTCAGATTCATGCTTTAGAGTTTAAAGTCATTTTGAACATTTTTTTACTTAGTGGCATCGACTTTTGTTAATTATTACCCTAAAATATTACCCTGATTCTAAATGTCCATTAGTCACAATCATTTTAATATATAGTATTTCAATCTAAAAACACTATATAGGTTATATGTCTCGGACACTGACACTATAGGTGAAATACAGCAAGTGTTTAATAAGCTGGTCAGTCCTGATTTTCAGATGTACAATTTCCCAAAATGCCTTCCATTCATGTTTGGAATTAAGACGATAAGCTTTCATTTTGTTAGATTTGTAAACATATCCCAAATAAAATGCATGGATTCTTTTGGAAGGGTTAGAAACGATTATACAGATTCTGTTTCTGGACTGTGTCATTGCCCTAAAACTCTACACACAAAAATAATGATAAATTTATGACGCAGTAAATTTCAGGGCCAAATGCTTACAGGCTGCACAGGATACAACAATCCATCTGTAGATGTGCGATTTGAAAAAAAACTATATTAAACAGAATAAAACATAGAATAAATAAATAATCAATGGACTTACTGAACCAAAAAAAAACCTATTCACCCCCTGGATGTTTTCTTTAAAAGATAACTTTGACTTTAATTTAATAAACAAATTACAATGGAAGACAAAGTATCACGATTAGTTAAATGGAAATCAACTGAGTGCAGTGAATTAATAATTGTAGTATAAATACACCTGTAGCTAGAAGATCCAGTTACAGGCGTAACAATATCGTGGCCCAAATCTACATCATGAGGACATAAAGACAACTCAGTGAAAACGTTATTGAAGTCAGGGGAAGGTTGCAACCTGATCGCCGGTGCCAGTGATGGTTTAGGAGAGTTTTTTTATATTTAATGTTGTTTTTTTTTTAATATTCTCACATCAATCACAAGTTTACTGTGATTCATACAGTAATTCAGAGGAAGGAAGGAAGTAAAGAGAGGAAAACGTTATCGACATTTACATTTCTGATATGTATCGTTTTAACGACATAATGAATGATTTGGTTTATAAGCCTGTTGCTGGCAGACTCTAATTGGCCTAAATCGAGATGCTTCACGAAGTTCCTATGCCACCGAGGCCTCGTCGGCACTATCACAGCTTCGCACAGGAGGCTCGACGCGCTCATTTTGCTTTTCAGATCAGATGTGTACACGTCCATGGGTGTTAAAGTGCTGCTTTCCAGCTGTTAGACGGATGAAATGTGCAGATAAAAAGTTACACGTATTCTTCGATAATCTAAACCTAAGTAGGGATTTAGTTGTCTGGGACACAGACATGCAGGCTGAACTTAGCAGCTGCGACGTCTGCCTCATGCTGACACACACTCTTGACCAATATGTGCATTTTTTGTTGTGTTCACATATCAAATAATAAACCTAAAGGGAGCATGTAAAATGACACGTCACTGACAGGTGTAGATTAAGTGTGACTGAGTCATCAGAGACTAGAAAACCTTTGTCTCGCCTTAATTTAAATGCCACATTGGAACTCTGGTCATTGTCTTTCGTGAGACCAGCTGATACAAATAATAATTTAAAATGCAGAGCAGGAGACTGTGTTCAGAAAGTTTTATTTGTTCTGGTTTTCAGTTGGTATGCCCTGGTTTCCTGTTAGCAGGGACACTTAAAAGTTGGAGGATGAACTAGTTTAACAATTTTCTTATGTTTATTCTAGTGTGGAGAAGCTGTTGGACTGACAGCACACAGGCTCATTCAGTTCAGTTTGTGGTATGACAATGTGCAATGTTGTTAAGATTTGTTTTTCTGTTTCTCTGTTAAACCCAGGCCACTTTAAAGAGCATGTTACTGACAGAGCCACATCTCCACAGAGGACTTAACTCGAACCTGATTCCAACTTGACTGCCACTGGGTATGAAAATCTGCACTCTGAGACTGAAATGGTGAGTTTAAACTAAAAAAAACTGGCAATTGAAAATGTCTCATTTTTGGGATTTAACTGTACATTTCTTGGAAAAACATTAATGTATTTCTGGGTCTGAGCTAATGTTTTTATCCATGCATCTCTCCTCAGGCTGGAGGTAAGATGTATGTGGAGTCAGTCGTCCGATGGGGGGCGTGGAGCATCGTGCTCCAGTTTGGACTGGGAGTTTCTGCGGGAAGCTGTCCTCCACGCTGTGTCTGTCGAACGGAGGTGAAAGAAGTGATCTGCTCTGGCAAACATTTGAACTCGGTGCCGGAGGGCTTTTCCGGTGATGCCAGGCGTTTGGATTTATCGCAAAATAAGATTAAGACAGTGGGCCGCCGCCAGTTCTCAGGCCTCCCACAACTTCAAGAGTTGGATCTCAGTGATAATATAATCTCCATGATTGAGGTGGAGGCTTTCCAGGGGCTACAGAGTCTCCGGACACTTCGGATTAAAAATAACCGTCTCAAGATTATGCCAGTTGGGGTGTTTTCTGGCCTTTCCGGTCTACGCTTTCTGGATTTAAGTCAGAATGAGATTCTAGTCTTCCTGGACTATACATTCAAAGAAATGGTGAACCTGCAAGTGCTGGAAGCTGGGGAGAATGACCTGGTGTTCATCTCACAGAGAGCTTTCTTCGGTCTTCAGAATCTGCAAGAGCTCAACTTAGATCGTAGCAACCTGACCTCAATTCCCTCTGAGGCATTGTCCCAGCTCCAGAGCCTCACTCGTCTTCGCATACTGCGCCTCACCACAATTTCTACACTGCCCAACAACGCTTTCCGACGGCTCCACCGTCTGCGCAGCCTCCTGATTGCAAACTGGCGATCACTAGACACTGTGGCAAGCAACAGCCTGATTGGTCTTAATCTGACCTCCCTTGTTATCAGCAACTGCAACCTAAGTGTAGTTCCTTACTCAGCACTTCGCCACCTGGTCTATCTGCGCTTCCTGGACCTGTCCTACAACCCCATTACTGTTATCCAAAGTAATCTGCTTGGGGACCTCTTGAGACTCCAAGAGTTACACCTAGCAGGGGGGAGCCTGCTACGAATAGAGCCCGGGGCCTTTAGGGGCCTGGCCTTCTTTCGCATGCTTAATGTGACATCTAATCAGCTCGCCACGCTGGAAGAGAGTGTCTTCCACTCAGTGGGGAACCTTCAGGTGTTGCGATTGGATGGGAATCCCCTAGCATGTGACTGCCGGCTTCTCTGGGTTGTTCGCCGCAGACTGCGTCTGAACTTTGATGGACATCAGCCCACTTGTTTGTCTCCTGATGCAGTGAGGCAGCGTGAATTCAGAGACTTTTCTGAGAAGGAGCTCCCAAGGCTGTTTACCTGCCGCCCAGCTCGCGTGAAAGACAGTAGGCCACAGGAGGCAAGAGTAGAAGAGGGCACAACGGTTCTCTTCTCTTGTGAAGCTGATGGGGATCCATTGCCATCCATCACCTGGATCTCATCTCATAAGAACGTGGTTTCTCCAACCGGACGAGTCCGAATTTTGCCAAATGGCACTCTAGAGGTGCGTTATGCCCAAATTCAGGACAGTGGTACATATCAATGCTTGGCGGGTAATGCAGCTGGCAATGACAGTCGGACTGTCGGACTGTATGTGAAGGGACTCCCACATAATCGAACTATGCCTTTCTTCACAGAGAAGGGCTGGGTAGAGCCTTCAAACACCCAAGCCGCCAACTCCTCAGCTCAAATGGCCAAGCCATATCCATTTGACGCAAAGACTCTGATCATCGCCACCACCATGGGCTTCTTGTCTTTTCTCAGCTCAGTGGCCATCTGTTTTGTCTTCATGTTTTTCTGGAGTCAGAGCAAAGGTCAGATAAAGCACACAGCAACTATTGACTTTGTTCCCCGGTCTTCAATGGGTGGAGGTGGAGGAGATGGTGGTGACGGTGGCAGGTTCACCATGAAACTTATCTAAAGCCAAGGAAAAGGTCAAAGAGGTCTTCATATTGACTGTGAGTTATTCTGCAATGTGGCAACGCCCATTGGGACACTCAAGGACAGAGACCTCAATTTAAAGGCCCCTTGAGAGGCCTAATTAGTGCCAGTTTGTTGGGCTTGTGCTAGTCCTCTTCTAATTTTAGAGCTGCACATTACATCTCAGCACCCACTTGGCTGTGTTATCTAACTAATGAATATCTCATGATCCCGGAATAGAAAGATGTTAACAGATTGTAGGCAGAGCTGTCTCGTGGTTGCTGTGCATTTGTTTTCAACACCTTGTAATTTTAAAACAGGCAATGACCACTTACCTAGCAAAGGTTTCATTTTGTAAATTGATAGTGGTAAATCAGATTTGGGGATTAACACACAACGGCACTTGGGATTTCACACAATTTTCTGCTTTGTCAAAACATAGGAGGTGCTCGTTTCTTCACCCATGTTGTACAAACGTGCTCAGCTTTATGTCTTCACTTGCCAATACACACCAAGTAAACACTTGTCCCTCGGGGTTGCTGTTTATGCTCACATAGGGGATCACATCGAGGAGTTTATTTGCGCAATGGTTTTAAAATATTTAACATGTGGATGTGTGACTATGAAGCTTTTGGTAATTGCAACTCATGTAAGGAACTGACCAGCCAAATAATGTCTCAACCCTATGATTAAGGTTAGAAGATTTGGGAATTTCGTAGCATGTCTCAGGTGTGCTGAACTGGAAATGTGCTTTCTGCTACCGTCTGAGTAGTGCTTCTCTTAAATGTAGCGGCGATAGCATATCATACTGTACATAGGGCTGTTGTCAGGTTCAAATTGGATCACTTTTTTTTTTTTTTTTTTTGGTACTTTAGCATGTAATTACATTAGAATACTCTAGTTTCACCAGATGCAATGATTTCTCCTTTTTTATATTTAAGAAACATTGTTTTTTATTTTTATTTTTTAATCCACACAATATACTGAAATGTACGTGCCTCAGTAACATTCTCACCGTCGACAGAGAGAATGCTCACCTGATCACCGCTATTATGTAAAGATTTAGGTCAAGGACGTTTGTGTGCATAGGGTTTAGTCTGTCATTTTTTCTTGTTCTGGGGATTAGCGTCACTCAAATATGCCACTCTTGTGTACAGTACAAACTTAACTGTGTGCACATAGCAATGCTTTATTACACCGGGAAAAGTATCAATGTAATTCATGCACACTTACAGCATCGACAGGTTTTAGTTTTTTTTTTTTCATTGTATGTCATTAAATGCCTATATTTAAATCTGTCTTGTGTGGATGCAATTTCTTGAGTCGTTTCATGTAAAATATTTTGGAATGTCATCAAGTGGAGGGTGGGGGGGGGGGAACCTAAATCCAATCATCTTAAAACCAAATCTCTCAGTGGGTCTTCATCCAAAATGACTATTGTTGGAGAAATTGGCAAGAGAGGGAAACATTTGCTTGCATAACCAAAGCACTTAATCTCTGTGTCGTGAGTCTATCGAGGACTTTGGGTTTTAAATTGAGGGGGAAAGTGGCATTGTCGTCTCTTTGTAAGACAAAAAAAGTTACAGCTGGCAGACAAGTAAACACATATAGTATAGGCTTGTGTGTTCAGAGGAAATACCAACGTGGCTGCATTCTCTCAGACACTTACTGGCACTACCTTTTCCCACGCTGCATATTCTTCACTGCTGACTCCAAGACAGAATGTAGCGCTCGAGCATGATGAGCCGAACATTAACCGCAGAATTGCCCTCACTTCACCTTAGTACAGTTAAGAGACTTTCAGTGCTCTGAGTGGATTTACTGGACGGCAGACCATTTTGTCCGTCTCATGCTGTTGCCGAGAATAACCCAGAAATCAAGAAAAAACAAAACAAAACTGATAATCACGTGTATGAGCAGAGATTTAAAGCCTTGTGGATTACCTCTGCATGTCTCAATCTGTTATATAGGTCTTTCTGGCGAGTGCTACCCTCCGGCCCAGCTTGGCCTGTCATATCTATTTTAATACAACTATTTGCTCCCTTTGGACCAAAAAACCAAAGGGGCAGATTAAAGTGGTGTTTGTACACCACATGCACACGTGGTGTGTGCAAGCCAATCATGTTCAAGAACCACATGGTCATCATTGCTTATGCTGTCAGGTTAGTTTCAGGCTCCTCAAAGAAAGAGACATACAACACATTTCTCTGCTGAAGTTGCCACAGCGGATGATTTGTCCGCATGTTAATTTGGCACAGTTTATACGCCGTATTCCCTTCCTGACACAACCCTCTCCAATTTGTACCGGGCTTGGGACCGGCACTACACGGAATGGGCAGTTGGGGATTTGGTGTCTTGCCCAGGGACACTTCAACATGAGGTCTGGAAGAGCAGGGCGTGAACCCCCTCACACTATGGTCCACAAACTGAGCCACTGGCTGAGAGTGTTAATCAGGGGCGTAAATGATTAGATCAATTCAACTACCTGCTGCTAACAGACAAAGTGACAAAGCTGAATCTCCATTGGATCTTGAAACAACCCCGTCTCCTAAAAATGATGTTCTTATACAACTGCACACACGATTACATTTTCCTGAGAAACGTATATTCAACCAAATTATGTTTCCTGTGAACATAATAAGAATATGTTGACATGTAGCGTAAATGGTGAGTTGCAAATATGTTGATACTGAATATATCAATAAATCTGGTTGGTTTTCTTTGAAATCACATATGAGGACTTGTATGCTAGGTTGGACACTAAAGAGGGAGAGGTGGATTTGTACAGGTTGGCCAGAAAAAGAGATAGAGATGGAAAGGATGTGCAGCAGGTTAGTGTGATTAAAGATAAGGATGGAAATGTATTGACAGGTGCCAGGAGTGTGATAGGAAGATGGAAGGAGTACTTTGAAGAGTTGATGAACGAGGAAAATGAAAGGGAACGAAGAGTAGAAGAGGTGACTGTTGTGGAGCAGGAAGTAGCAAAGATTAGTAAGAGTGAAGTGAGGAGGACATTGAAGAGGATGAAGAGTGGAAAGGCAGTTGGTCCTGATGACAAACCTGTGGAGGTATGGAAGTGTCTAGGAGAGGTGGCAGTAGAGTTTTTGACTAGTTTGTTTAACAAGATCTTGGAGAGTGAGAGGATGCCAGAGGACTGGAGGAAAAGTGTACTGGTACCAATTTTTAAGAACAAGGGAGATGTGCAGAGCTGTGGCAACTACAGAGGAATAAAGCTGATGAGTCACACAATGAAGTTGTGGGAAAGAGTAGTGGAAGCTCGGCTAAGGGCAGAGGTGAGTATTTGTGAGCAGCAATATGGTTTCATGCCTAGAAAGAGTACAACAGATGCAGTATTTGCTTTGAGGACGCTGATGGAGAAGTACAGAGAGGGTCATAGGGAGTTGCATTGTGTCTTCGTAGATTTAGAAAAAGCGTATGACAGGGTGCCGAGAGAGGAGCTGTGGTATTGTATGAGGACGTCTGGAGTGGCAGAGAAGTATGTTAGAGTGTTGCAGGACATGTATGAGAGCTGTAAGACAGTGGTGAGGTGTGCTGTAGGTGTGACAGAGGAGTTCAAGGTGGAGGTGGGTCTGCATCAAGGATCGGCTTTGAGCCCCTTCTTGTTTGCTCTGGTGATGGACAGACTGACAGGTGAGGTTAGACAAGAATCTCCCTGGACTATGATGTTTGCAGATGACATTGTTATTTGTAGTGAGAGCAGGGAGCAGGTGGAGGAAAATCTAGAGAGGTGGAGGTCTGCTCTGGAAAACAGAGGAATGAAGCTTAGCCGCAGCAAGACAGAATACATGTGTGTCAATGAGAGGGACCCAGGTGGAACGGTGAGGTTACAGGGAGCAGAGGTGAAGAAGGTGCAGGACTTTAAGTACTTAGGGTCAACGGTTCAGAGCAACGGTGAGTGTGGAAAAGATGTGAAGAGGCGAGTGCAGGCAGGTTGGAACGGGTGGAGAAAAGTGTCAGGTGTGTTGTGTGATAAAAGAGTATCAGCGAGAATGAAAGGAAAGGTGTTCAAGACGGTGGTGAGACCAGCAATGTTGTTCGGCTTAGAGACAGTGGCACTGAAGAAAAGACAGGAGGCAGAGCTGGAGGTAGCAGAGCTTAAGATGTTGAGGTTCTCTTTGGGAGGGACGAGGATGGACAGGATCAGGAATGAGGACATCAGAGGGACAGATCATGTTAGATGTTTTGGAGATAAAGTCAGAGAGGCCAGATTGAGGTGGTTTGGACATGTTCAGAGGAGAAACTGTGAATATATCGGTAGAAGGATGCTGAGGTTGGAGCTGCCAGGCAGGAGGTCTAGAGGAAGAGGAAAGAGGAGATTTATGGATGTAGTGAGGGAGGACATGAAGTTAGTTGGTGTGAGTGAAGAGGATGCAGAGGATAGAGTTAGATGGAGGCACATGATTCGCTGTGGCGACCCCTGAAAGGGAGCAGCCGAAAGGAAAAGAAGAAGTTTTCTTTGAAATCAACTCTATAAAAGATGTGCATGTTAACTGCTTTGGTTGGTTAGGAGTTTAGTACCAAGCAGTTTTATGGTTGCCGCTCTGCTGCTATTGACCTGGTTTGGACGGAGGATTTACAGCACTTCAGCAAGGAAATCTGCAGTAAAAAAAAGGTTCTTGGGAAGAAAAGAGCAAAGATATAATACTTGACTCGTGACTCTGCAGACTCACTCGTGTTCAGAAAGATTTCTAATCGCGCTTCTGGGGAGACTTCAGACTTTTTCATGTAATCAGACTTTGAGAATCCACTGTTCAATACACAACTTTTATTTTCTGAGATTTCCACTATTTATGGTTGAAAAAACGTCAGTTTTAGCTACATTATGGTGTCAGAGAAACTATGGCTGTTCTCCCTTTTATTAAAGGGTTTATTCTGTGAAAAGTGGCCTTTGTAGACATTTCAGACTCACCTTCTTACTGTTAGGTTGAGTTGCACATTGTGAAACCTGTTGGTTTAACCCTGTCTTCTGTGAATTACTAAATTTAACTGGAGCTGTGCTGGATTCACAGGCAGTTGTCTGGTGTGAATGCTGGGCATCTAAAGCCCGGGTCAGGACACCAAGGTTCACATTCAGAATTCCACCTGTGCTTATGTTTAGCACCGCACAGTACAGTTCAGGAAGGATTCTAGTTAAATGCTGAATACAAACATAGTTTTTCTGATGTTTGTTGTGTCTTTCACTGTGTTGATTGGTAGAATTTTGTGCATTTAGTTCCTGTTAAGTTATGGTTAAGTTATGGTGTGGTCAATTGTTCACTCAGGGATTGTGACAACGATTGTGATACTGTGTGTTACAGTTGGAAATGTGGACCTTCCCTAAGAAAACAATTCTGGGAATCACAATAAGTTTTAATCCCGTAGATTAGAGACACATTTTAGGGAAATTCAACATGGCTTTTAAGACCCTTCACTCTGGACCAATGCGCTTGATTGACATTGTCATACTTTTGATGTGTTGATGTTTCTAAGCCCTGTGGGATTTAAGCCTCGTCTGCCAAGTTCACAAAACGTAGGTGTTCACAGTTCTGAGTCTGTGTTTCACGTCACATATGTTCTCCTGTCCTGTCCCTTGTTTTAAAAACTGATTTCTACCTGCAAATATTCTGAGGGCTTTTCAGGTGCAAGTTGAGTCCTAAGAACTACTCATCCAGTCTTCAGTAGTGTAAACACAAGTAGTGCAAGTACTGCACGTAGAGCAAAAACAACAAATTAAAGGGATTCATTACATTTAACAAGCATGTGCTAATTTGCATATAAATGGCTTGTAACTTTTGCCTAGTGATGGCTCGATTTGGATAAAAGGGAAAAGGCTTTATAAAGTCATTAGAAGGAACAGGATAGTGACTGCACACATATGCACACATTTGAATTATTATTAATTTTAATTTATAAGACAGTTCAAGTTTTTTTTAGGTTTTATTAGAATTTCAAGCCTGACATCTAGTCATGGTGTCCCAGTAATTGCTTTATTCGCTTTTTATTTCTCTGTAGTTATAAATTATTCCATTAGTTCTGGTGAGAGATGTGTTATGGCGCAACTCACGACAATGCATTCAATTTATTTGCAAAGCTAAACACTACAAATCATAACTTCTGCCTAATCCGCACCCTGACATATGAAAACATTTGTTTAGATTTAGGTGATGGATTTGTGAGCTTACAAATGTCAAAAGACTTTAACAGCACATGAGAATTTGCTCAATTGCTCAATCCTTGAGCAAATGTTGAATTTCACAATACATTTTCTAGTTGATTTGTTCAAATCCATCTTGTTTTCCGGTTGACGATTGATTGATTCGGACCACTTAATTAAATGACCGTCCTCTCCGTCCTCTGAAACGTTAACCTTTGAGGGCAAAGACCACACTGGGTGACTTCACTAACAAACCTTCTGCCAGAGACAGCTAATCACTAGTCTGAGCTGCTCAAGGACATGTGGGAACTGGGCTGTAGTGATTCATGAGGCAAACTCATGAGCCTGCAGTGCAAATCCTGCTTTTTGCTGCCATCTAGTGGTTCAAAGTTTCACCCTTAAGCATTGTGAAAATGACATCAGTGCTGACTGAGGTAATGCTCACGGACGGATAATGAGAAAATGGGCCCCTGGGCACAGACAGGTGAAGGGCCCCTCTCTCCTTTTCTTTGTTGTCCTCATGACACTGGAAATTTTACATTTGTCTTAGGAAAGTGTATGTTTGTTTTTGTGATTTTCGTCATTTTGTGCCTGTTTTTAGTTGTTTTGTGTTTGCTTTTGGTTATTTTGTGCCTGTTGTTGGTCCTTTTCTATCTGTTTTTAGTTGAAATTTGTGGTCGATTTGTGATTGTGTCTGCCTTTGGGCATTTTGTATCTTTTTGGATACATTCAAGTCTAGTTCTCAGTTTCTCTTTAATGTAAGCCATAAGTTTCTCTTTAATGTAAGCCATATATATATATATATATATATATATATATATATATATATGACATATGATCATAACTTAAGAGGCTCTCTGCTAGGAACAGGTTTAGGGGCCCAACAGGACAGCGGACCACTGAGCCTGTGCCAGTTATGCCACTTCAGTAATCTATCCATGTTAATACCTTGAGGTTTCATCATCATTTAGGTGACGTTAAACTGCACCAACAAGCAGGGTGGGAAGGAGAGGAAGAAGGTAAAATGGGTAATGAAATCACTTAGCTATCAGTGATAGAACTGATCGTCCACACTGAAACCAGACAAATGCACGTGTTTATTAGTAATGTAGTAGTAGTTTATCCAGTCGTCATCACACCATCTCTGTGTTAAAATGTATCCTATGAACAAGGGTTAGAAAATCATACTAGTTTGGTGTGTGTAAGTTTGAAGAATGAACCCACTAAAATAAGATCTAGTACGAGGTGAAATCCCTGACTGAACTCAAAGGTCTTGATTTAAGGAGCCACAAAAAGAGATGATTGAGGCATTGAGGTCTTGAAGGGGGGGAAATTGCCCCCTTAGTACTTGGGTTGTAACAGGTTTGCTTCCATCGCCTGTATGTGGCATATACATAGCAATATCTAATCTGTTCAGCACAGACTCATGCTGATATTCTCCTGCAAGCAGCTCGGCTCCCAAACGCCCAATAGAAACCAGATGACGCTCTAAATGTGTGGAGAGCAATTTCGTGAAAATATCAGGCATTCACCATTTACTGTAGAGTGGCCCAATTTTTCCAATTTCAGTCAATTAACTTGCAACAAATGCAAGCACAGCAGAGCCAAGCTGCTGCTTCATTCACATCCACACACTCAGGCACTATTGACACATATTGATTCAACATGACGGTACAAGCAGTTGCTGAGGCAATGGCGTTACAGGCTGTTGCTGTGTTTGTGTGTCTGAGTGTGTGAGTGGGGGGCAAAACATAACATGGCCCTGAAAATATATTTTACGCTCACACATCATAATTTCACGTAGTAACTATTGCACATGTAACTGTTCATGAAAATAGTGAATATCACTCAGTGTGTAAACTGGTGTGAACTGACAACAAGACGAATGTGGTGGTTTTAAAGGGGCAGTGGGATTCAGATGCATCTGTAAAAAAATAAAACATCTTTCACTGGCAGCAACAGGTCTGACGCGAAAATCTAAATCACTCGCGTCGACATTGTAGACATTTTTTTTTTTAATTTGTTTGCATTTTTGTATTTGTTTGATGCTCCACTCTTCATTCCTGCGCCCCCGCTGAGAGGCTTCACTCCCCCTCATGCCTTTTCCGAGGTGGAGCCTGATGCCCCGACTTCTCCAAACTGAACTGCCGGCGAAACGCACGCACGAGATTGGACCGGGACCAGCAGTCGGTGGCACAGATCTGGGACGCAGCAGATCTTAGAGGGACTAAAAGCAGAAGGATCCTTTTTTTTCCTGGCGGGGACGGACGCTTCAGTTCGGCTGTGCAAAGCTTCAAGAAAGATGAATTCGTTCGTCCTGATGTCGCTTTTTGTCACCGTGATCGCCGGAAAGTCACCTCGGCTCAAATTTGTTGTGCACGGTGAGCAGCTGCTGTATTCTTTGAATATTGTTTGGTCTATTTTATCACAAGTCATTCAACCAAATATGTACCCATGTTGTATTAATCCGTGGTATGGATGTAGTAGGCAGGGAATGAATACATGAATGAGTGAATGGGTGGATGACTGTCGGAGTGGAGTCATGAGGTGATGTAGCCGGCTATGTTCCACTTCTTCTAATTTAACCGATGTAACACTGTGCTTTGCCAAAGATGCGCCAACAGTAGGCTTCCAATAAAGCCATATTGGCGATGCTAACCCCAGATTCATCTCTTAACACCGCCCTCCCTCCATCGACCGAGTAGTAAATTACGCTCTACACCACCCGGGCCCCGCACACATGTTCACGAGCTCTGCTCTGGACGAACAGTAGGATATTTTAAAGGATTTTTTAAAGGATTTTTTAAAATATGAAAAGTGGTGTCTTTGTGTGTTTATTTGTCTCTTAAATGTCTCAGTTGGTTTGTTTGGACACATGCACAAAAGTGATCCACCTGGATCCGATCCTCGCATTGCCGGTCGCCTTTTTTTTGGCAACTTCTGTGGTTGCGCTCTGTTCGGTTGTTCTCCAAGTTGCCTGCGTGCTCGTTTTCAGATGCACCATCGCTGCATGTTTGTCAGTTCACGGTGCCCAGGCTCTAATTGGTGACACGTCTCCCCCCCCCCTCCCGCTCCCGCTCCCGCTTCCTCCAGACGCACCGAGCGCAATAAAAGCAGAAGCGCTCAAAAACAACCTCTGCTCTGGAACATGGCGCCCGTTCGACCTCAACACGCCGCTGAAGCTGTGGCCTTTACACACCCGCCCGCAAAGCATCATTACTATGAAATATGACTCTTTAGAGGTTGACACAGTCATTGTAGCTCCGCGTCCTGGCGGAGCTGCAATGCGGGACACGGCAGCTGCTTCACACTGCAGCAGAGTGGTCGTGCGTCTGCTACCCAGCTTTGGTGTAGCAGACGGCTTAAATGCACATACACATGAATCTAAACACAAAACGGCAAAGGGAGAGAAGGGAACGGGAGCGCGATGAATGGAAATTTCCAAAGCAACTCGTAGTTATCAATTCCAGTCACGCCTTTTTACACCTCACACACTCCTCTAATGGATTCAGCAATCAATGGGGATGGGGGCTGTGTGTCAAGGCATCTGTATCTGTATCTCACCCCCTCCCCACGGATGAGCACAGTACAAAATGCACAAAATGACGGGCCGGACGTGCGTGTCATATTAATCACACTCATTATGCAATTCCAGGGCTGGCTGTAAATATGTATTGTTAGTGCGCGCGCACACAGATTGTTCGGGTACAAGATGGTCAGAGGTCATTCGGCAAAGACGCAGGGGGAGCCTGAAGTGTACGACCATCACTGGGAGCCGGTGCTGTTTCAGCACCACTAACAGCTCCTGATCCAGCACCCAGGTCCCCACATGGTGAAGTGTCCACCCTCCGCAGGTTTTTTTCCTATTCGGAATTAGGTCAAACCTGGGTTGGTTTTAAGGTTTAAAGAGTTCATATTAGACCTCACCAAAAATGCAAATGCATCTCTCACAGGCAAATGAATAAAAAGATGCAAACTAAATAAAATCAAACCCAATGAAAGTTTTCAGTTTTAGCTGTAGTCTACATTTACTGGTTTAAATGGTAAAAACAAGACACCTACAGCCATATTTAAATCAGCAGCAACAAAAGCTGAACATCATAGGCTTCACGGAGGAAGCTTTCCTGTGGCTCTGTTACATTATAGACTGCATTCGTTTTAGTAAGATAAATAGACACTGAGTAATATATGTATCATATCCATCCATGCATATATTAGCTATAGAACTCATCCTATAGAGGTTCGCAGGGAGTCAATCTGCACTACAGCTAATAACACACTGAAAAAGTAAATATCACACACACACACACACACACACATTTTCTTAAATAGTTCATAAGGTTAACAGGTTAGCAGACTTAGATACACATCCAGGAGACATGATCACTCATCTCATGTTATTTGTTAATTTCTTTTTAAAGTTATTTCTGCAGGGATAATACAAGTAAATATTGTTATAACTAAGCAACTGATGCCGCGTACACGGCGCTCATAGCTGAAGCTAATTTGCAGCCCCTGCCCGTGTATTTGGTCATTAAAAGAAAATGGAAAAATGTATCAAATTACGAATGTTTTGTACTTCACCTCACTTCTTTAAGGAGCTGCTTTAGGATTAGGATTTGGAGCAGCAGGGTAGTGGAGGGAGAAAACAAGACAGCCTGAATGTACTGTACATAATATTTACATAACCTTTAAATATGTCTGCCTGGGAGTGATGGGATGTCAAAAGACAGAGGACGTAGGACAAACAGAGTGTGATAAACTATCAGACCTACAGAGAACCACGAGAGACATCGAGTTTGACAGGATCAAGGACAGACAACACATCAGCTCACAGCTAATTTGCTGCAGCTGGATCCTAATATCTGAACATTTTGTAAAGTTCCGAGATGCTTTCAGCTGACATTCAGCTGGAGGCCTAAACACATCAATTCAAAACCCTTGTGGTCCATATGTAAATAAAAGCTGAGGAATTGGTTGGTGCCAAACCAAACAGACCAAACAGGCTTCAAAAACTTCTAAATTAAAAACCTTAAACTTCCAATCTCCATAATGTTTTATTCATGTAGAATTGGAAACTATACCCCCAAAACAACATCTGTGCATTACTCCGTTTTTTATTAGCACAGTTCTTAGTGCAATTAGGAATTTGTTTCTTTCAAAGTGGCTGTTTAAACTTCATTTAAAGAAATGCATGCTCTTTTGAGGGTAAGGTAACTATCCAAGCCTTGAGTTTAATGAAGCCTTAAAAAAATGTAGCCCGAAAGCGAGGCTGTGTTTCTTTGTCCCTGAAAAGCTGACCTTTTAAAAATTCAAGAATTTTACACTGCAGCAACGATTAAGTGTCAAAGGAAAAAACAGCAAGGAGCACAAACACTGACAAGTTGGGATTTTAAACTACAACTGTCACCGTCTCAAGTTTCGCTTCCGCCTCTGGACTTTTGTTTTGAAATTATTACTTCCTGTTCTACCCTTCTACAGTGCCCCCAGCTTTACCGTCATTATCAGTTTAATTGCTTTCACCTGTGTCTCCCTCTCTCTATTTAAGCAGCCCAGATTCTTTCTCCGATTGTCAGATCACTTTGTGTTCACGTGCACACTTTGTGCTGGGAGCAGGAATCGAACCACAGACCCTATAGTCTGTGAACGACTGCGTTACCAATTGAGCTACGGTCGCCCCAATGTGACACTTGAAAATATTTAAGGGACAGAATAAGAAACCGTTTAAACGATTGTACGTTCTGTTCGGGCTGGGCGCTTTTGGTGGGTTAAAGAGGTGGGACAACACCTGACTGCTAAACACGAGGAAAGTTCAGGAATAAAACGGGGAGGAGCTTAACTCAATCGATTATTTTAAATGTGCTTTGCAGATTTGTCTTAAACTAATTTCTGTGAAACAACGTGTTTGCCCGGCAAAACCTTTTTATATTTTATATATTAAAATTTTTTTAAACCGTTTTCTCAATCACCTTCCATCACACCCAAAAAGATTGCTCATGCTCAGAGAAACCCTTCTCCTTGCTCTCAGGTGCTGCTAAACACCTGTAAAACTTCTGCTGTTAAATCTCTGTGCTAACATTTAGTTGGCTTTTGGGTTTCTTGGCAAATCAACTTAGAGGACCCTATGTAGACCAATCGTGTAACAGAGGGTGGGCAGAAAGCAACAAGGAGGAAGAATCTTCTGTCTGTCAAGGAGAGTCAAACACATTATGTCACATCTGGGCTAGCCACTGATTCATTAGCACCAGCAACTAAATGCAACCACCCATTAAACATTTCCTTCATTGTTCTTCACGTTCTCCAAGATTTCATGTGTCATGATTTATAATTTTTTTGTAAGCCAATCCCACAGTTCACAATTTCTCTGCTTCCTTCATCAAAGTCCAATTTGTTTCTTGGCTTTCGGATTGTGGCAGAAAGTAAGCTCTTTGATAAATGAAAGTATGTAATGAGATGTGTTTAACAAAATAATCTTCACAGATGAACACCACTTGTATCAAGTAGAAGATTGAATACACTAAACCCCTAAACCTCCAATTTGTAATTTGAATTTGCACGCTAACCTCTTTCCTGTTAGCGGGACCTAATCTAGCTTGAGATTATCAGTTACCACAACAGCCTCAAAGTTTAGCATTATGATGCATAATGTTTGTGGCAACCTGTGTAGTTGCATTTTACCCCTTGTTAGCAATTGCCTTTTTAGGACATGCATATAATAAAATGTAAATCCGTAGTTCAAGTTCTACGTGATCAGCATAGATTCATCCATAAAACTCACCAACACTCTCTTCTTTCAACATCCCAGTTGATATCTTTGTTGTCTAAAGACTGCCGCAGAGTTCAGCCTTCTCCATCCTGCTGTTATTCCAGACATGTCTGAACTTGCTCGGCGTAATCTTCTTTAAAGCCCACTATAAATAAATACTGGATGAAATATTGGACAAAACGAGGTTATTAGATATTTTTTCAAATACTTAAACAACAAACAACAATACAGCTTCTCAGGGACGAGTTTTATCAATGATCTGGAAGTTTGGGTTTTACTTTACTTTTTTCTTTGGTAGGTGGGTATCAGACCTTTGTGGTTATAGAAATAATAACAACAGATATGGGTACAACTAAAGCTGCTATTATGGAATTGCCTAACGTTGGTTTAACTGCCAAAAAAGATCCTGGTTTGTGGTAAAATAAGTACATCCAGAAGCTTACAGGATCTTTGTCATCATGGTTATAGTGGCGATCACATGGCTATGGGACAGTAAAGGATGTGAAACAGCGTGTCACTGAAATCCTGCTCTTGTAGGAACATCAATGTACAATAGCTGTAAACCTTTATACAGTGAGTACATTAAGTGGGATACTAAGAGACATCATGATGTGAAATATGAGCATTCGACTCCACAGTTATGTCAAGCATTGTATCACAATGAGCACAGACGTCAGTAAAGTTCACGCATGAGAAAACAGAAATATTTAGAAACCAGTATCTAACCAAAATTATTTTAACTTTATTTTTAATAGTCATACAAATAATTGTCACCTTGTGTCTATGAAGCGTTCTGTGTGACGGTCCTAAGAGCTCACATCACTGCAAATCGAGAAAACATATGCAAGTAGCCAAAACACCAGCTTATTAAAAAAAAAACCTAACTGTCCGTCAGCTTTTAGTGGCCCCTGGAGGCATTGGTATGACAGTACAATGGTTCCGCGGCACACTAAAAGTGACGGACACACCCGAGTTAGTTCTAACACGAAATTGCCGCAGCGGACTCTCCCGCTGTGTGTTGGGAAATTCGCTGAGTAACAGTACGTTTTTGTTTTGTTTTGTTTAGAATTTTTTTCTAACCTATACTGCTGATGAATATTGTTAACCTAGTATTAGCGTTTTGCTAATTATGCTAACACAACGTATGTGCACCGTTGACAGGTGTTTTTTAGTTGCACATTTCTGTTGTCGTCTCTGCTCCGTGCAGCGCGTTTCTCAGTTTGGTTGGGTTGTAGCTTTTTGCAGCACGTTTCCTAATGCTGCACCTGTCTTGTTTTTTGATTTGCTTTTATAATTTAGTTATAGAAAATTACTTTTCAATTTGCAGTCTTTTGAGCTCTCATGGCCACCATACATCTAGTTTAACAAACCGCGCTTTCGATCGTCTTACAATAAAACTAGAAAACAAACGTTATCATAAGCTCTTTAGCTGAAGTAACACCCGACACTATTTTCTATTCAGCTTTTGACATTCTTTGAGCTCGATGTGGGTCTGTCAAACAGAAGATTAACCTTGCCTCTGTCGGCTGGCTCAGCAGAGGCTGTGAAGCGGTGAACATCTGCCGCTTAACTTCCAAAGCAAATAATCATAGCAGTGTCTCAATGTGCTTTTCCAGCTACAGGTTGTTCCATTGTCAAGGCCATGAAAAGGAAGATACACATTCTTACATTAGTCATCAGCAACATTGGCCTTTCTTGCACATTATTCACTTCCTTGTGAAGTATAAGCCTCATCAATTAGATTCCCACCAATAAGAGAGACCCCTGTTTCCATAGAAACGTAGATGGTTGGCTAGCAACCTGTATCACTGATCACCACCACTTCATCCTGGTTTTGCTTTTTTTCTACGTCAGGGCTGATATATATTGAAACATCAAGAAGAAAACATATCATTAGTCTTTTTTTTAATTTCTACTCATAATTATTACTGATAATTGTACCTGAAAATAGAAAGAACTTTGAGATTGAAGCTTTTCTATGACCCCCCCATTGTACTCTCTGTAACTATTCTTTCACTCATATCATAATTTTTTCTTTTTATTCACTGCTCCCAAAAATACATAGCAATCCATACATGATGTATATGTAGTGCATGCAACCAAATCATTTAAATAGTAGCTGTAGTTAATGTATTTCTTATCTCAGGAACAGTTGCAGTGTAGGTAAGTGTGAGTCTGATTGGACGTGTGATTCAATCCAAATGTACTTTTGAGCCTTCTGGAGGTGTCTGGAGTGTAATTCAACCAAGCATCTGTGATGGGATTTGCCCACATGATTATGTCAGTGGTATTTTTGCTTCCAACCAAATGCCCTTTTCCTCCAACAGCCAAGCCATGCTTCTGTAATGGCTTCCTGTTTTAACTAAAACCACAAAGAGCAGTGATGTTGGATCAGGTGTTTTGGTAAAAGAAACCACTTCATAGCCAGGACTCCTCATGTCTGTTCCTGCATTGACTACATATTAAATGGAGATTAAAAAAAGAGAGGTTTGACTCTTCTATCAGGGCTTCTAGTCTTGATTTGATCTGCCTGAGGAGCTTAGGCTGGCTAAATCTGGATCATCTTTTGAAATAACTTTGTAAAACCCAATTTTAATTTCATGCCTAGACCTTTTGTTATTGTATTTGACCTGTAGGATTTTTTTCTTTGTTTATTTGCTTTATTTGACATATTCTTAATTACAGTAATTATTTGTAGCAGCAGAAGTATTGTTAGGTTTATAAAATCTGAAAAGGTGGGAGCTGTTGGCTGTTTGTTGAATAAACCAAAGTGAGTTTGGTTCATTTACATGAATTAAACTTTATTGCCACCGAGCATATTTTAATTGCAGAAGTTCAAGCGTATTTTTTCAAAATAAAAAACTCAAGCAGATCTTTTGTCTGCCAGTCCTAATTTACTTTTTTCTGACCCACAGAGAGTTCCAGGTTTCATTTCAGCAAACCTGAGAACTACATCAGCATGTACCATCCGGAAGGCACTAACAAGCTGTATGTGGGTGGCCAGGCGATGGTCTACGTGTTGACTTTTACTGACAGAGGGGTCCATGACGAGCAGGTACACTTTTCTTTTTTGCTGATTTTGTTCTAATGGGATGCTTGGGGCGATTGAATCTTGTCAGCTTCAGGCTGTCTTATTGGGGGAACCACTCTGCTGCCAAGTAGAAAGGAGTTACACGAGATCACTCACCAATGACCAGCTAAATACTGCCAAGTCTTTAAGTCAGTCCACTTTAAAAGCCATTTTGGCAGCTTACTAGGGTTTGTAGGTGCTATTGGTACAGAAAAATGAGGCTGATTGGTAAAATGAGCATTAGGGACCTGGAGGTTGAGGAGTCAGACCTGTAGACTGTTAAGTCATTTTTTAAATACAGCCCAAAAATGGTAATTTGCTCTAAGATTTGCTGCATTGATTTTTCCGAAGCGCACTGCATATAGAATGAAATTCTTTCAGTGTTATGCTGGTTGTTAAATGTGGAGCTGGGAGGAAACAGCTATCCTGGCTCTCGCTAACTGTTTAGTAACAATCAACCATTTATCCATTGACCCAGTTCTCCACAGGTCACCCAGACCATGGGAAGTTATTGCACTTGTTTTTGCCAGAAATTCACACACAAGTCACCATAAGACCACAACTGGAGTTTTTAAATTGGTCAAACATTTTAATTAATGAGCTTTGGACGTGCACGAAGATGTGTTTGCCGTCTCCTAAGTGAAATGCATTGTGATTTAAATAAGTGAACAATTAAATAAGTTGCAGTAGGCAAATAAAAACAAAATTATATTCCCCCACCGCTACCCCCACATTCCCATGGCTGTTTTTTTTTTAGAGCTGTGGGATGAAAACAAATATAGTTCCTCGCCCCGCTGTGAGGCTGACACAGTGAGCTGGAGAGGGCAGCCAGAGCTCTGAGACCGCCGACCTGCTGCTGACCCAATTTAACAACTGAGATTCAGTGAAGGCCCAGGAAGTTGGGTCATGCATACATTAATGAGGAAACACTTATCACTCTCTCTGTGAGCAGACAAAAACCATAATGTCAGCATAGGCTTAAGATTCCACAGTGTGTGGGCTACAGTGTCAGCAACAACAAACCCAACAAATTAAAGTGACTATAAGCTCAGTGTTTCATCCAAATACGATGTTTCAGAATGTTTGCAGGCTCATTGTTGGATTCTCTTCAGTGAAGACGTATAAGCAGGTGGAAAAACTGCCCGCGGCGATGTGTTTGCCAGTGATGGAGTTTATTTTTTTAATCCTGGATGGTTTGTTGTTTCTTACTCACACAGCAAGGGGACATTTTGTCAGGTTGGGTTATTTTGACTGCAGGTTAGTTTAATGGAGCCTAACGGTGGCAAAATAAAAAATTTCAAATGTAAAAAAGCTGTACGAGTAAATGTCAAATCTTGGTGTTTGCCACACAGAATGAAAGACTCGACAATTGTAGAGAGAGAAAGTTATCAAGGGGTCAGTATTCTCTGACATCTCATTTGCAATTGAGAAAAAAGGGTTGTTAAAATAAGGAATCCAATGCTCAGAATACTGTGAGAATAATTAGATTCTGCCTCTCTTTCAATGCCCCTCACCGCCTTCACATACACGGAGCAAGTTTTGTGTTGCAAGGAATTGTGGGAAAATGTGGGGGCGGGTGGAGTGAAATGAAGTAAAGAACGTAAAGCGCAGATGTAACAACAAAAGGATGCAGTGAACATCAGTACTTCTGGCTGACGAGGTGGATGTTTTCTGTGAGGCGTGTGTGTTAAGAAGCTGCAGAAGGGTCAGTGTTTTCATGCTGAAAAACAGAGCAGCGTGAAAGGACTTGGCACAAACTAAACACTTCTTCCTCCCACAGATCCCAGTGGCATCTGATCTGACTGCAATTGATACCTGCAAGGCGAAGCCGGCATCACTCGAGGTAGAATCACATCTACCCTGTCAGCACCTCTGCAATTGCTGTGCACCTTTACCCCTCGACTATGGGTGTATTATCATCAGTATCATCCTGTTTCCCATCCCCATCATCATCATCATCATCATCATGTGTAGTTCCACTACAATATGGTTAGTGCTACAATGTTCAGTTTTATTTAATTGTGTAGTTGGGTTAAATTTTTGCAATCACACAAAAAGATATCAAATGCTAGTTTATGTAGAGCAAATACACCAAACCATGCACAGATGAGTGAGACGGTGCTAATTGCAGTGAATAATTCTATGCTGTTCCATCGAGTCTGAAAAGATGCGGGATTTTATTGATAGCGATACGTACAACTTACTAAATGGGTCTGAGAACGTAGCAAAGCTTCAACTGAGAGTTTGAATAGTTAATGCTGGTAGAATCTGCTAAATTAAATTAGCTGCTTGTCATTGAAAATAGAGTTGTTTTCAGCTTTTATTTATGCCGTATGTAGTTTTATAAACTTATGTACTTATATAATTACAATTATTGTTTAAACTTTTATAGCCATGAACAAATTTTATATTTGATAGCAAAAAAGGGAATTATTGAACATTTATCTGCTTGGTCAACTGTAATAATCCACTGGAAGTGTGGATTGTGGCCACACGATTTATGTGTGGGTCAATTCCACTCAGCAAGTGACCATATCAGTATTTCAGCTAGTCCTGCAACCTAAACAACCACAAACGTTGTTTGCCACTTCCCTGTCATACACCACAAGGCCACCCCACAGTCAATATGTTGAAATTGTACCCCTTTGGCTCCAGGCAACAAAATGGTGGCTGCCGTCTCTTGCAATGGCAGCAAAATTGTGTCTAGCGTAAACATGTTTATCGTCTTTAACATATCAAAATGCTGCAGTGCAACTACTGTATGCACAGATGGCTGATTGCTTGGGTTTAGGCACAAAGACACGGTTGTTATGTCAAAGTTAGGCTTAAAAAAATAACCCATCGCATAATGCCAACAAACAACATCGCATAGAGGGAATTTCTGCTAGAAACAAAAGGTTTTTTATTTACCTGCCACAAATAAAAATGTAGCTTGGAACATTTCACAAAGGGCAAGGATTTTCAGTTTACAGGCTAAATACAACCAACACCATTTGCACTAGGACAATAGATCTTTGACTGGTGTTTTCCTTTATCCATCTGCCCTAGAACTACAGGCTATAAGACATTTAATAATAGCGTCTTTGTAAAGCAATTATTCCCACGTTGAAAATGCGTTTTATAGCTCTGTGCCATGCACAACAGCTCCTGTAACACACAGTCTCTACGTGTTTTGTGACACGAAAAATATGTTGCTTTATTCACCAACATTATTATTTCAACACAATTTATGGGAGGTTTTTTTTTTTTTTTTTATTAAAAAGTGTCTTAAATCAGTAAGTTTTATCTTGGAAATGTGCATTTAAGTACGTGGTGGCACAGCTCCCCCAAATTACTTTTTAGACAAAAGATCAATTGCTTTGTGGCAAAGCTGACTAGACGTGTAGCTGGCATCTTGAAATGACATGTCTCAGGGTGGCTCGTCAGGGACAGTCTGACTCCTGACAAAACCTGTTTGAAAGTGATGTTGATGCAGAATCAGGCTTTGAAAGCTGCCCTTTCTTTTCCAAACAGATTTGCTATAGTTGCATTGCATCAAAGACCACTTATACCATAGCTTCTCAACACCCTTTAGTCTGCAGTCCAGCAATGTGTGTCAGGTTTAACACAGGCCCCACATGAATGGAGTCTGTGGAATCATTAGCATGTTGTTATTAGGACTTCACTAACGGGAGCATTTGGCTAATAATTTCACTATTTATCATTTCCACCCATATTTAAGCTAAGACCTGCCACCATCATGTGCATACATATAAAAACTGTTTCTGTAGTTGTGGCAAAAAATTATAAGGGCAGTGCCTTTCATGAACAAGAGTCCAGAGAATCTGCCAGTGGCAGATGGTGGGAAATGAGAATCTTCAGAGTGATTCTGAGCAGTAAATCTTTTCCAATAAAGTCAACGGTGCTTGGAAGGAGAATAAAGCACAGGAGGCCTGAAGATCCTTCAGGGTTGGCACCCACAGAGTTTGTGGAAACCATTACCACAGGTGGCATGTAGCACACCTCATTTCGTAGAGATATTCACGGTGTTGTGTGTCTGTTGATGGACAGTTCCAGGGTGAGCCTCAAAAACAGTCACACTAAAATCCAACTTCCTAAGTAAAGTTGATCCTGACACACAAGTCATTGTCCTAAAAAAAACAAACAATTATCAACTCTCATTATGCCTCCTTCAAGTTTAGAATAAGTACAGTGAAGTTTGCTAAAAGGGCCCTGCTCTGATTTTAGTAAGCTGGATAATGTCCTGTGTAGCTCTAAAAAGGTTCTAGAGGCTAAAGTGGCTATTGAAGGGCTCTAATAAATGGAATCGCAATAAGAGACGGCCCCCAGCCCCCCAAAAACAAACTCTATAGTCTGTGCAAGCAGGCATTGAATATTTACACTGGTGTAATTAGGCAGCCCTGTCTTTACATTATGTTCCTTTGCAACTAAGCTTCAACTGCAAATATCTAGATTTTGCAGAACAACATTCAGTGTGTCTGACTACATGGTTATTGCATCGGCGGTGTTGATGTCTGACGACGTGCACAAATCAACGCAAGCTACACAAAGTCACCATTTTGCATACGCAAACCTGCAGCCTAACAGGTTCCAGACACATAGACGCACTTTCACAGCCCTAATTTAACCCCCGGAGAAATGGGGACATTCTGCGATACCTTTTTTTGTAGAAAATTGTCAAACTCAAAGTACTTCTCAAAATAAGAATAAAATAAAATTATACAAAGTATGTACATATACACAGTGAAAAAAAAGACTCAGCCTACCCACCCGCCTACTCCTCCTCCTACACACATTTGCACAAGCTCCTTTTTTTTTTTTTTTTTTTTTTTTTGTAGAATTAGATGCATTTCTTCCCATTATCACGTCAGAATTTGTCAGTAACAAATTTTCTGTTAATCGTAATTAGGGCCAGAATTTGCCCCTTCATGTTGTCCACCGTCTTCCCTTGCATCCTCCATTTAGTAACGTCTTTGGGGGGATAGCAGACTATTTTGTGTACTTAATGAATAAGTGATGCATATGGAGTGTTGCAGCGTTGTACTGTAGGGCTAAACCTCCTGTGTGCTGGCTGCCAAAATCATTCAGAGTGTGGATCGCCTCCAGTTCTTCTTTAATCTCTCTCTCTCTCAGAATCTGTTTTGTGCTGCACTGTACTCACGCTTTGTTCCTCTATCTCTCTGTTCCACCTTCCTCTGTTTGTTTTTCCTCAATCCCTTGGTCTCTTTGTGTCGCCTCTTTCTCTCTAATCACCGTTGCACATACACTGTCTCTGTCTCTCTTTGCATCTTTAATCCCTCTCCCAATCTGTCTGCCCCTCTTGTTTCTGCCTCATTTTTCTGTCTTTTTGTCTCACTCATCGTCTCTCTCTCTCTCCCACAGCTGGAGTGCGATAATTTCATCACCGTCATTCAGAAAGTAAATGACACATTCCTCGTATGTGGGACAAATGCTGGAAGCCCCAGGTGCTGGATGCTGGTAAGAGTCTCTTCAGGCAAAATCCTTAAAATGCTGTGAGATATTCATCTGCTGCTTCACCTCGAGTCGTAACAATCCAAAGATCAATTGCAATTAGCATTCATTTGTTCGGTCTCTTATTTCTTCAACAAGGGTAGATGAAGGCCGGAAGTTATTAAATGCCAGGGAGGATGTTTGGACTTGATAATGCATGTGTGCCCCCGCAGATAACATTTCTGAACCCTCAGATAAAACTATAAGGTATAAAATGTGTAATAAACTGGATCTAAACTGCTCTACTTCCTCCCTCCCTCTGCAGGTTAATGACACAGTGCTGACTGATGTCCAGGGCAGCGGGCAAATAGCGTCAGCCTCCGATATCTCACCGAATTTCCCTTCCCAGAGGTCCATTAGCTTGTCTTCAGGTAATAAATGCAGCGCAAAAAGTACACGTCTGGTTGCAGAGGTACAACCAGGAGCCATTTCATGGGAGGGAAAAGAGAAAGAGACACTTTCACTCATGAATCAACTGAATTTGTTCCAAAATGTTGCAGTTGTACAACGCTGGTACAAAGAGGCTCAAACACAAAGTGCCTAAAGAAATAATGAATAAGGCAACTGAGGAGTAACAAAGAATGCGGCAGCTTTGCTTGATTGATGTCTTACTATGATCCATTTCATAAGAATAAATGTCACCATTTCAAACATGTCCCTTTTTTTTTTTTTCCAAAGGTGTCACTTTTTCAGATGCCTCTTATTTTGGAACAAAACCAACTTCAGCTCATGAGAGACACTGCTCAGGCTCCCATCAGCAGATCTGTCTCTTATTACCACTCTCTATTCATAACATGCAAATGAGTAGATGCTTTTATCCAAAGTACCTGACGTTATATTTTAAGAGCCAATGCTCCACGAGAGTTGTATTAGCAGATTTTAATAATTCGTGTAGTACATTTGAAACATGTGTTCTGCCTTGAGCACAAATGAAAACCTGTTTCTTTTTCATCGAGTACATTTTGAGGTTGAAATGTATGCATCACATAGTTCTTCAAAGGAATAAGCCCAGTTACAAACACACATTCTGTGTGAGTTGAGACTTTACAATAAAACAAGCCTTTTGAATGATATCGAGCGAGCAATGCACCTCACTACACAACTGAGCCAAAGCTTTATCCTACAGCAGGACAGCAAACTTAAAAATCACCAAAAATCAAAGGGCTTGACAGTGTTTACATACCCCTGACGCTTCATCCACGTGACAACAGACTGATCTAACACACAGAAACCACAGATAGGGCCTACATGACCTGGGGAAAATTGGCCTGAAGGTCGGATTAAGCTGACAAAGGCTTTAAAAGAGGATCTATCTGTCTTTATCTGACATTCAGGCCACGGACGGTTTGAAAGACAATGGGCCCCCCCTCGGCACAGACAGGACAAGGGCCCCCGCACACTGCTTTTATGTGTTTTTAGTGATTTTATGTCTAATTTTAGACTTTATTTTTAGTGGTTTGTGTCATTTTTTTGTCATTTTTGCGCCATTTATTTATCATGTCTATTTTAATTGCCTATTGTCTATTTTAATTTGTTTTTGTGCCTCTTTTGGTCGGTTTAGGTAATTTATCATTTTTGCACCTTTTTGTGGTAGTGAATGTCATTTTTTGTCTTTTATCTGAGCTGTATCAAACAAGAAAATTACCAGGAACCTCAGAGGCTCTAGTCTACAGGTCATACGACCTCTTAGCCCATTAAGTGAACAGATTTGCCTGAAATTAAACAGTCTGTTTGAGAAATCCACTAATGCAGATAGCTCGTTTGTAGAAGCACTCAGAAAGTAGCGAGAGGTTAGTTTTGCGCCGCAGGACGCTCTTCCAGCTGGGAATCGATTGTTGAGGCAACGAGCCGACCCTCAGCCTGCTAAAATACCAATCAGCCTTAATTAGGATGTTAGTGCCACAGTTTCAAATGCTTCGCCCTCTGTGTTGCTATGGAGAAAGTGATCTAAGTGGGTTTTAAAGAACGAAGTGATTGGTAGTTGCTCATTGGTGCAGTCAGCTACTATGCCTTGATGTCTTCTTTGCTCTTGCACTCCATTTCCTCCTGTTTTTTCATTCTGTCTGGGCCTCATGGGCTTGGTTTTTTTTTTTCTGTCTTCACTCTCCCTCTCTGTGTTTAATGTTTTCTCTCTGTGTCTTCCTCTTCCCCTGCTCCAGTCAGTCCCCTTCTGTGCTGCTCCCATCTCCCTTCCTTTCTCTCTGAACCTTGTACCCATCCATCACAGTCACATCTTCCTTTTCTCTTTTTTCACCCACTGTTCTCACTCTCTTCTCCTCCCCATCTTCTTTTTCCCTCCTTGCCGTCTCAGATGGGAATCTTTATTCAGCTATGTCGTCGGTGGGAGGTCACGCCGGCTCGATCCGCCGTACGTTTGGCTCCCAGAAACTCCTGAAGACGGAGAACATTTGGCTGCTGAGTGAGTAGGAGGAATGGAGTCATGCAGAAACTGTAAAGATTTAGACTAACAAATATGTAGCTGGTGGGTGGTAAATCATCCACTATCATTCCCATGGGAAAAATTGCATGTGGGTGTTTTTATGTCTTGGGTCATGATTTTTAACAGCAGTGAGATCAGCCATTTAATCTTCTCACAATATCATTTTAATGTACAGTTTAACATAAGCACTACAGTATTTCTTTAAATATAGTGATGTCATCATGAAATAATCCTACAGTTGCAGATAATATTGCTTATTGCTTAGTGTGTCTACAGACATAATGTATTTATATCTCATTGCCAGATCCACAGTTTGCGGGTGCTGCCATAATCCCATCTTTGCAAAAGTTCAAGGAGGAGATCTACTTCTTCTTCAGTGAGATCAACAAAACAGCCAGAGTGGATGAGGAGCCATACAGGGCCCGCATAGGTCGAATCTGCACGGTAAGAAATCCCCTTTAATTTTCCTGCACGGTGTTGCAAATCCAGATTTTTGCATTTTAGTTCAAGCTTCTTAGCGTCTCAAATTGTGGCGCTTTTTACATAATTTTGACACAACGATATAGATGCCATGGTTATGTAAGAGAAAACTTATTAAAAGATAAATTACATAAAAAAAAAAAACACTGCACACCCGGAAAATTGCACATATGTTTCTTGCTTACTCTAATAACCACAGGCGCTAATTTGTGTTTCGATCATAGTTAAAGAGCAGAACAACTTGCACTAGATTCAAACCCCGGTCTCCTGTGGGAAAATCCTGTGTCTTGATGTATGAAGCTTTTTCACTTTACATAGTATGTACTTTGTTTTGAGTCGTGCGACAGCAATTTTCCCCTCTAAAATGGATAGTGGATAGATTTACACACTCGACATGGTTTCGGACACAGTCGGAGTTTCATTTTTACTTCACTTTATAAATATGTTTTCAATTCTGGAAAGTCAGACAAAGCATAAAATGAGATTTATTTTGCTGCTCTGCTGATCTTCTAAGCATTTAGCATTTCCTAACGCTGTCATCTCAAAGCAGGTGTATCCAATCAACTGTCAGCGGTAAACAGCCGCTGATGCTTTGCTTGCTGGAGGAGTTCAATAAAAAAAAAAAATTAGTATAGAAGTCCTGGTCAAATATGCAGAAAAATGCTGATCTGACTGCCTGGTGGTTGTTGTCTTCATGCAGACACGAAAATAGTTTAATGTTGTCATCAAGTCTCAACAGGAAACCAAATGTGCAATGAATATTTCCCCAAAACACCTAAGTTCAGGCCTTGTTTAGCCAGGAAATTGTTAGCCTCAGAGATATTGTCTTAGCTTCAGTCAAAAAATTAAAAGAACACACCTGACATCCAAGAAAGGGGTTTTTACAGAAACAGGACCTTTTCTGCTTTTCTTTGCTTCGGATTTGTTTCTTATTTTTGTGGAAAAAATATTGTTAGAGGGACCTGGCACAGTGAGGCTTTCTACTTTTGTTTTTCCGTTAAGTTTCTTTCGTTAATTAAATGTGCTGTGCTGTATATGCCAACTTGTCTTGGGTTCTACCTTGAAAAACAAACAATGTGCTTTGAAATTGCTGCAGGGCATCAACTGTGTAACAAACCCAGACGTGCTGATTCCGCCGTTCTACACTGAGCTACAAATATCTTGTAGCTGCACTGAAACCTCAGAGACAGAAAAGCTCTATTAGTTTTCCCAGGGTTATGGGTCGGTCTCTTATGTTTTCAGAGGACAGTAAATACATTTTAAAGTGAACAATCTGGCTGCACTTTAGTTGTCAAAGCTCTCGTATGTTCCTTGCAGGTGGATGAAGGAGGAATTAAAACCCTGCTGGCCGACTCGTGGACCACCTTCATGAAGGCCCGGGTGATGTGTGGTGCAGGCAACACTCAGCAGCAGTACAACAACATGAAGCAGGCGGTGGTGCTGACGGCACAGGACAAGAGGGGGGTCCTGTATGGCTTATTTTCCAACGCTTGGTGAGCTGGACCACCTTTTAATGTCTAACTGCACGGTGTAACTGGCTGAAAAGTAAAGAATACAAAACAGTGACTGACACTAATCCACCCACACAGCAGCACACACCACATACCAGCAACACCTCCTGACACCCACACACCCACACACAAGTTTCTCAGGTCCAATTTAGCATCGATACATTAGTTTATACTTGTTGGAGCAACCCACCAAATAATTGTCACAAAGTTAGCGAGATATCAGCTGCTATACATCTGATAACACAGATACACAACAGACTGGGATTTTCTGCAGGAGGATGCTGCCAACACTTTTGCCAAATGCATTACTTGTTAAATCTTTACAAATTTTAAAGCAAAAGTCATAGTGAGTGCTGCAGTTTGAGAAATTTAAGAGACACAAACGGGACCATACATTTATGTTGCAAGTCCGCAGGTCATGTTGCGACCTCATACCTTACGGCAAAGGTATGGAAGATATGATAGTATGTCTCACTGCAGAACAATAGAAACACAGGAAACTGGATTATCATTCATTTCATTTTCACTTTACACAACACATTTTTTTTGTTGAACTATCACATTTGCGTTTTTCCTGAAGTTCATCGCAATAGCGCACAAAAAACAGATAATTTAAAAACGAACATAATTGGATTACACAAATTAGTAAAAGGTAAACATTACTGTGTAGCGTAAGAAGAATGTTCCAAAACTTTTTAATCAAGGAGAAACTAAGTGAATTGTCTGACTTTTTAGAGGAGTGACCCTCATTTAGAAGCTGGTACAAGCCAAAACTGAAAATGGTGAGGAGCAGTAATTGAAGAGGCAGTAAGTAAAGTACGTTGCATTTATTATAATGACTTCCGAGAAGTTTAATTAGCAAGTAAGTGTTTCATGCTAAAATTGGTTGCAGATATAAAGCTATTATATAGTCATCTTGCTTCATTCTGCTGAATTGACTGTTACTGATTTGCCCCAAAAACTGCCACTGCACCTAATGCACTGACTTTAGCTTTGAGCTACTGACTGTGTCAGATAATGTGGTAAAATGTCTTTTTAAAAAAACGCTTATAAAGTGCTTTATAATGTTGCTTCTCAATCATCCATTCACACAAACACTCGCACACCGATGGCGTTGGCTGCCATGGAAGGTGCTCACCTGACCCACCGTGAGCAACTTGGGGGTTTAGTGTCTTGCCCAAGGACACATTTTCTCCTGCCTCTGCTTGTCTACTGTGCATACATTTAAAGTAGCTTCATGAAGTGCTGGGATACCAAATTTATGGCTCAAATTATGTCATTTTAAACAAAATCCTCCTATTATATGTTTTTGCAATTTCACTGTCTTCAAAATTTGCTTTGGTGTCTGACTGAACACCAAATAATGTGGTTATGCTTGCTGGGGATTATAGTTATTTACTGCTTTAGGGCCCTGAGTCATCTTCGAATTTCACATGTGCTGTTGTGGATGTAATTACTCCCTTATCTACCCTTGTCCAGGGGGAGAACAGTCATCTGTGCCTACTCAATTGAAGATATTGACCAGGCCTTCTCCACATCTAAACTAAAGGGCTACAGCAGTCAATTCGTAGGCAGCCGCCCTGGATTGGTAAGACAAGGCATCACATTTATCTTTTTTATAAAATCTTATTATTTATTCAAGTTGCCCGCCTGGTCCAAATCGACTACATCACCATCTCTTCACAGTGCGTCCGCAGAAACTCCACAGCAGGAGGTCACAACGACGTCAAGAACCTGGGGGTAATCAGATACCACCCAGAAATTGAGGATGTGATCCGGCCAGTGGGTGTGGCTCCACTTGACCTCCCCAGAGATGACCAAATCACACACACTGTGGCGGACATCGTGCTGGCGGTCAACGACGAGCACTACAGCGTCCTGTACCTTGGAACAGGTGTGTGTGCACGTACTGTGCGTTTGTTGGTGTGTCCGTGTGAAGCAACAGGTTTCTAATGAAAATCCCACAGTCTACGGACCAATAACAGCTCTCGCGACCTGCAGGTGGTACATCCACACAACCTTAAACCAGGTTTTTAAAGGTTTAAAGCATTAGGAGGGCAAGATAAACCAGTGAGTGAGGAAAGTGAGTAAGGAAAACTGTCACAAGGTCCAAATCTATTTTGCTTAAAATCTGTTCAAATGATTTCTGGCCTTCACAAGACTGTTTCTATTTGATCATAGAGACATTGCTGGGGCGCTGCTATTGCCCGTAGCAGTTACTTCAAAATTTGCCTTGCGCCTCAGGGAGATTACCATGGCAACCACCATAACTCATACACTCTAAAGTTCTCCAAAAGATGAGCGAGTGTTATCTCTCTGAGCACAGTTTTCCGTCGCTGCGGTGGATATGTGCTTGTCATTCACCGGGCATTTTTTGGGTTGGTTCTAATTTTAGTACACAAAAAAAACAATGTAGTGTGAAAGAAGACAGGATGATGGCCTCTCGCTGTGGGCTTTAAGTGTGTCACTAACAGGAGAGGAAGGATGGAGAGCTGTGAACAGTCTTGGCTCTCTGTGATGACCTAAAAAGAAACTAGAGCAGTTTGAGTTGCACTGGTACCTGAGGCCAAAGGAACAGGTTTTAATGGAGATTCACAAGGACTATTCCCTGAGTTGTGTTTTTTCCCATTTAAAAGAAACAGCCACTGGCACGTGAAGCATCGTATGTTGTCTGTTACTCCCGAATGTTTCTGCAGCTTGGACCGAATATGAGTTTGAATCCGTTCAAATCTCTCTTTTCTCCTGTTCACCGTTGCACCGGCTGTAAATATTCACAGGCCTGCAACAAGCCAAGCTCATCAATCTGCATGATTGACACCCAACCATGTCTGTGTATCTCTGCATATGATAGTAAGAAGCTGCCTTCGTGAACGAATCCAATATTTAGTGAGTGACGCAGACGGACAAACAGCTCAGCTTGATAGATGGCTGCTTTCCAACCAATCAGGTTGAGAGGGAACAGAAAGTTGGAAGCCAGTGTCCACCTGGAGACCAGATATACACAGCTCGAAGCACATTCATCTAGGTTAGCGCTAAGATATTAGTCTTCCCTGGTGATGGAAATTCCAATAAATACGCTCCACAAAGTCGAGGCCGGAGACACAAAGCACCCAGTTAATCTTGTGCAAGGAAAAAGCAGCGGCTGATATTAGTGAGGTGCCCCCCAGAGAGGAAATATCAGTCTGAGTGTCTTAAACACTAAATGTCTATGAAGAGGATGAGCTCACTCTCGGTTAACGGGTAGTTAAACCCTGCATTCACATCTGCTCTTTTTAGAAGCACTTTCAATCAAACAGCCTCAGAAAAATTGGATATTTGCATGCACGAAAATACAAAGGCTAAACCAAATGATGTAATAGCCTAGACAGTAAAATGAATGAATTTTTAGAAATATGAGAGTCTTCTTTTGTTCCACGATGCATTTTCAGGGGTTAAAATGCATTTTCAACAGCGAATGATGCTTGTAAGCACAAGAGCAGATATTCTCAGTTAGGAGTTGACCAAACCATTGTTTAGCTTCTTACATTGTCTTTACTTCATGACAGCCATTTACACCATTATCTGATTTTATTTTCCAGCTGTTATATGTGTGAAAATAGTGTGTTGATCTTTTTCATTCCACTTATTTCTCCTTCCTTAAAGACCGTGGTTCCTAAACTACCCCTCAATGCAACTCATCTCCACCACTGTCCAACACAAAATAATTAAATCAATTGATTGACATGTGATCATTTAATTTAGGGCTTTAGAATATTTAGCAATTGATCCATTTAGTCTAGTTATTAAATGCATTTGATTACTAATCGACTGGTTGATTGACTGGAATTATTTGCATATACTCTACAGTAGTTCGGCTTTTTGTTCTCCACCCTTTCATGTAACCAAAGGCTGTATTTTACTCTTAGAGTATGTTGCGGTTATGGAGCCTTTAGGCTTGACTTTCATTTGTCCCTGTATTTTCTGCATATTTTTGTCTGAGCGTATCTCTCTTTGCTACGTATTCCGCTGATCGAAGCTGCTCAACACTTAAAAGCTCAAGTAGTGTGACTAGACTGTGGGTGCCACTCTCAAGGACACCTTAATGGTGGCTGCCATGAAAGTAGAGAACATTACTCATCTAATTTCCTCTCATCTAATTTCCCCACCCACAGAGCCACACATTTTGTTTATTCTAGTCACAGTTGTCTGGCACAGGGATGTATTAGAGGCTAAAGGAATGCACTTTAAAATGTTGACCTAGAACAAATGGACAGGGAGGTACCGTGCAGGCTATAGAGTCCTAATTAGTTAAATGGCTTACTGTATATTCCGGGTTTTTGAACCTATCCTGCTGGTCTCAGTGGGACTATCACGATGAGACGTTCTGACAGATTGCTGCACGATTTGACAAAGTGAGTTTCTCTGTCTTTTGATCACCAGCCAGCAAATAATTCAGCAGAATTTATGCATATCATAACCAGCCCTTTCAATCTCTGTTATCTGGAAAATATGGCAGACGGGGCTTTTCACTGCAAGCAGTTGAAAAAGGCGGCAATTTCAATGAAGTTAATGCAGAGGTTGTGTTTGACTTTGACTTTATCACCAAGTGAAATAAAATAATCTGAAACGGGGCGGATTTTACCAAGCCAAGATCGGCCCTAAAGACAAAGACATTATTCCGTTGTTTTGAACTATATGCTAATGTTAGGATGCTAAAATTATATTTTTTTTTACTGAGTAACAGATACAGTTTAAATTGTAGAGACGTAAAATTTTTAATAATAAATATACTTATGTAAATTGCAACCAAAAACATATTTGTTACCTTATTTTCAGTAAATGGTACTTCCACCCCTGAACGATATGAATAATAGCTAATCATAACTAGTATAGATACTGTATATTATCAGTCGTCAGGTTGCTGTCATAGCAAAGCAGAGTTTCTGAACCTGAATCCCATCCCATAGGAATCTATCCAGTAAGTGTTAAGAAAGCGAAATCTTAAATGCTGTTTTACCAAATTCAGTGTGAGACTTTGGGACATTAAACAAGACGGAGTTTTGAGATCTCAGATTAGAGGCACAAACAGGATTTGTAAGGACCCCCAAATATAAAGGGAGCAGCTTTACGCTGGCTTTACACACAAACATCAGCCAATGATCTCCATACACTAAGTACAGAATATAACTTAAAATAACACCCAGTGATAAATCTGAGAGCACAGTGAAAAACGGTCTCTATGGCTTTGAGACACTCAGCTGAGGTTTGCAAATACACAATATTACAGTTATCTATAAGTTTAGAAATGCAGAAGGTGCCAACTTTCTTCTTGCTAAAAAAGAGAAGCGATGCTTGTTAGAGAGGTAAAGTACAAGTTTCAATCTCAGTTTTTTGATGAGGTTGTCAAGATGAGGTCTGAAAGACAGAATCATTAATTCAAACCCAAGATACTTCAACAAACAGAATTTTCAATTGGTTTGCTTTAGTTGTTTCAAGTTGCCAATAATTTGAGATGAGGACAATGTACGTTTACTTTTGTCTGCATTTATTGAAAGCTTAAGCTCACTGAGCTCTGACTGAATACAATTAAATGCTGTTTGCAGCTTCCCAAGAGCATCATCAGCATGAGCATCATCAACAGTAGGAACTAGAGAATACATATCTGTGTCATCAGCTTAAAAATTCAAATGTACCTTTCTAACGGTTAGGCTGAGTTCATTAGTATAAATATTAAGTAAAAGGGAATAGTTTAAATCCCTGGATCGTGAGGATGATCTTGAACCACACTGCACAAGACTAATAAAATTCATGCCGTAGATGCTCTGATTGCGCTTAAGAGATTACATGTAACAATCATTTTTATGTCACTGACCTGTTGAAACACTTTGATTATTATAAGCTTGGAATACAGTTTAATAATGTATCCAGCTTGTCTGATGTTTCAGTATCTGGTATTTTGCTTGTGCTAGAAGAAAAGAGAAGGCTGAAGCTGCACTGCCAATTGGAAAAAATAAAGCAGGTGAAGAGGTATGAAAGGTTGTAGGCCACTGAGAGCCAGAGGAGAAACCAAAGCAGTCAGTGTGTTGATGTTGGGGACTGTTGGAAATGAAACACACGAATGGGCAGCAGTGGATGTTCTTTTCCCGCTGTAACTTGCTGACAGATTAAAAACCAGAAGAAGGAAAGCTGTTTAGACCATCTCAGTCCTGGAAGCAATAACGCAGTAAGCCTCCCTCAGGGATGGGGGAAAAAAATGTCAGACATACACTTGTTTCAAGTTGATTTTATGTTTGAGATCAGAAGCTGTTTTCTCTTCACGCAGTTCGAAGTGGCAGTAGCTTAAAGGTTGGAGAGGCAAACCAAGGTGGGAGGTGGCGTCCAGCTGGGGGAAAAGTATGAGCTGGGTAAATGCAGGTTAATGTGTACAAGTTGTACATCAGAGAAAAGGGAAATAGACCCTGTTAGCAAAAGAAGGCAACTTCAAATCTGTAGTCCTGCTGGAAAAATGTGTGTATTGGCTGATGGCCGTCTGTCCAACAGTCAGTACATCTAGACATGCTGTCTTGCTTTCAGTGTCTCTGGACTTATTCGCTTGCTTTGGATAAAAGTATGTACCGAATGACCAAATGTTACTGTAAAATGGAGCTGGGGATGAGTTTACTGTCGAAAACAATGTATAGTATGTGCTCAGCAGACTCTCCCTGCTTATATAAAACAGATGCTGCACGATTTCAGCATTGTCCCCGGTTTGTCCCCTCAAAAGGTCTTGCTGCTGTCTTTGTGCTGATGCACTGTTTTGATTTTTAAAAAAAATAGCTGTAGACAGAATTAAAGAATAAGAATAAACCAGATGAAAAGGGAAGTGTTATCTGACTACAGAGAAAAACTGTCTTGAAGTTTATGAAAAAGAGACAAGGTTTCAAGACAAAAGAAGTCTAAGTGACAGCAAGAACCAGCCAACCTAATTACAAATGAGAAAGTGCCTCACGGAGGGAGCATTCAGGAAATGAAGATTTTTAGATAAAGATATCACTGTAATCACATTTTCACAGTGGGGGAGGCAAAATAGTGCGAGACGTGGAAAATCAACTAGAGTGCATTTCTGCACAGACCCATGTCATTTGAAATGCAATGAGGCAGAAAACACAAATAGTCCAATGAAATTGCCCCAACACTCAGACTCACAGCTACAAAACATCCCCCTCAACTTTCAAAATCTGCTGCAAGTGGGACGGGATTTTTCAAGTTTTAACAAAGATGTTTGTGAGTAGGTTGCTGTGCTCTGTTCAAAAAATTGGAGAAGCCAAATTATGACGCAGCTCGTAATAAAGTAATGAAGGAGCTAAATGTCCCAATAATGTGCCTCATGTTTGAATGGCAGGCTGCTAATAAAGCGATGCTTCAGCTAGTTAAATAAATCCTAAAGGTGCCTGTTACGTCGATGTAATATGCGAAAGAACACAGCAGAACAAAGCAGCACAGACATTATCTGTCGCCTTCTAACGAGAACATGTTGGAAAATCCTGTCGTGCTGACCCAAGCTCCCAGCTTAAGCATCTCCAAACAAGAGCTTCTCGATCCAAATACTACCAGTAGTCTGTTGTACGTGTCTTTTGGACAACGCACACTGTTTAGGACAGTATTCTGTCCTTTGTTGGTCTGTCCAAGCAGTTAACAGCTCTGTTAGTAACAGTCCGAGTTTATATCTGCCGACACTTCTGTTTCTGCTGCTAATTTAGAAGCTAAATGTAAAAGGCACTTCTCATTCACCTGTTCACACTCACAGGCTTTTTTTGATGGAACTTAAAATTGTCTACATACCAAACCCATCTGTGAAAAACTAGCACACACCAGCGGACATAGCTATTGTCCTGGAATCTGCAAGAGCCTAGAAAATGTAGGTTCCCGAGCATTTGTCTGCTTTCCCAGTTGTTAAGGTCAGAAGAAAAGTTCTAGGACATGATCCAAACTGGTCTGAACTTCTTTACTTCATCTCCCCACGAAGCGCCACCTGCTGATATTGTATTACTGTAGCCAGAACTGTGGTTTGGCTTTATTCATTGGCGTTTAAGAAAAAAAGTAAAATTTCACATTTCTACTTGCCAGAGAAACTGTGTCTTCGCAAATGCATGTTCAAAAAAATTCTAGTCTATAGTTTTGCTTTTGGCCTTCCAGCCTAGCTTGAGAGTGGATGGCATCCAAGTCAAACTCATGTACAGTATTTATAAAACACTCTGGGAAGCACAACAAGGGCTGCAACTCAGGCAAGAGAAAGAAAGAAAGAACCAGAGTTTTGAAATGTATTACCAAGAATCTATGCATTTGTTTGTGTGCAAACACACAAAGAATGTGCGCATCTTTTTTTGTATGTGTGCACTTTCAGATGAATGTAGAAGACCGCAGACCTGTGATCCATTACCCAACTCCATTTACTGTGTCTTCTCATTCTTTGTTTCTACAGAACAAGGCAAAGTTCTTAAAGTACTTCACACCAGTGAAGGAGTCTTCATCATATCTCAGTACTCTCTGTTTCACAACGAGGGACCCGTTCTAAGCATGGCCATCGACTCTCAAAAGGTATGAACACCTCATTAATGTCAAAGTGAAAACTTATACAAAATACTTTATATATATTAATATTTTGCAGCATTAATTTTACCCTCTACCTTTTACAAGCCTTCCAGGCCCAGCTGCCAATAACCATCCCCACAGCATGATGCTGCCACCACTATGTTTCACAGTGGGGATGGTGTGTTTGCGGTTGTGTGCAGTTTTTGGTGTCTGCCAAGCAAAGCGTCCTGTCTGATGGCCAAAAAGCACCATTTTGGTCTCATCAGACCAAAGAACCTTCTTCCACTTGACCACGGAGTCTCCCACATGCCTCTGGCGAACTCAAGTTGTGATTTAACACGAATTATTTTTTTAACAGTGGCTTTCTCCTTGCAAGTTTCTCATGAAGCTTTGACTGGTGAAGAACCAACAGTTGTTGTATGAGCATTCTCTCCCATCTCAGCTGCTTGTAACGCCCTCAGAGAAATCATCAGTGTGTTGGTGGCCTCTCTCTAGTCTCCTCCTTTCATGGTCACTTTGTCAGGACGGCCTTTTCTTGGCAGATTTAGACATGTGTCACATTGCTTCCATTTCTTAAAGATGGATTTCACTTAACTCCCGGGGATGTTCAGAGCCTTGGAGTTTTTTTATATCTGTCCCCTGACTTATGCTTGTGAATGACCTGTTCTCTGAGTTGCTCGGAGTGTTGTCTTCATGATCTAATGGTAACCGGGAATAATGATTAACCAGTGGCTGGACCTTCAAGACACAGGTGTCTTTATACTGCAATCACATGAGAAATATTCACTTCATTCAGATGATCCCCATTTCACTGTGTGAATACTAGCACCAAAGGGCTCGACCTCTTTTGGATTAGGTCAGGCATTTTAAAGGGGGTGAACATTTATGCAAACCCTTATTTCACTCTACATATTTTTATTTAATTGGTGTTACTTGAAACCTGTTTTTACTTTGACATTAATGAGGTATTTTTCTGAAAGATCTTGTTAAAGTCGCCACCTTACATTGTCCATAATTGATTAAATGTCGATAATAGGTTGACTTATCTAACGGGGTGAATACTTTTTATAGGCACTGTACCTACAAAGCCAGCAGCCTCTAGTCTCCGTTAGTCAAAAGAAAATGGGACAGAATTTGTTTTGTACTTTTAAAACAAATTCAGACATTCAGGGCTTTTCAAAAAAAATTAAGGCCTTATGAAAGAATGGTCTCACTCTGCACTTTGGATCATGTTAGATGAGCCAATTTCAAAGTTATGTTTCCAAGAAGAATTGTTCAAGGGAACAAATAATGACAAAATTAAAAATTTTCATCCTTTGGCATTTCGTCTTTTATTTCTGTTATTGAATGCACAAAATTAAAAATTTGAATTTCTAACATTAATGGCTATGGGCCTAGTTGCTCAATAAATGAATATGTTAATGAATATGTGAATAAATGGGCTTGTAGGGATGAATGAAGCCCTGTATGAAAATGTTAAACATTTTTATTCATGACAGAGTAACATAGCATAGTGCATCCTTTCATTCTTAGGGACACCTGTATGTTGGTACAGCAATGGAGATCCAGAGGCTGCCTCTGGCTGACTGCGGTCGCTATGGCGACACGTGCAGAGAGTGCATTCTTTCCCGGGATCCATACTGCGGCTGGGACAAGGCCAGGAGGAAGTGCATCGCCATCCCGCCTGGATACAACGTCACGTCTGAGTATGATTAGAAATTATGTCATTGCTGCAGAGCTATTGGCTGTTTTTTACATGAGCTGACAAGATAGGAGAGGGGGCACTCATTAATAATTACCCCCCCCAAAAAAACACGCGTTGCATTCTGACTGATCATTGGCCAGGAGTTGATGAAAATGATCTGCAGCTCAACAAAAAAAAAACATGATTATGCAACGCATACGTAGCTAATATCAGCTACATGACTGCATCTTTCTCATTCAGTAAATTGCTCTGGCTCCAACTTCAAGAAAGAATAGGAAAATCAATCATTCGCTGTAATAAGCCTCTGACTCATTTTCCCACTCTGACATTGTTGAATTATTTGTCTTTGCCTGTTTTTAATTTGCGAGTAACAGTAGGTTGATGTGAAGGCTCATAAGCCATTTGTGAAACTATTTAATGCTGCTAATTTGTCCCCTCTATTATTTTCCAACAGGGCAATCGTTCAGAATCTGGACCATTCCAACTCCTCGGTTTGTGGGGAAGCTGCGGGTGAGTCCTTATCTCCTCTCTTCCACTCTCTCTGGATCTTAATTAAACCAAAACAGGAACCTTTCTGAGCGGCTACAGTAAAAAGATGATTATCATATAATTGAGCTGAGTCCAAAAACCCACAGGGAGAGATTTTTTTTTTCTCTTTTTCTTTTTTCTCATTTCATGTCTTGCCCTGTTCGAAAGCTCACAACCCAGTTATGACCTTAACTAATCATGACAATTACTCCCGTCCAAAGGGAACTATCTCCTTAAGTGATCGGATTTTAACATTACATTTGTTTCTGCTCGTGTCCGTGGTGCCACTTGTCCTCACAGTGGATACAGTAATAAGTTTTGGATCACTTTCCTGGAATTTACAGTAATAATGCAACGTGCTTTAATCTTTTGACTGATATCTTGGAGCAAAGGATTCTCAATGCTGCTATACTGTAGTTACTGCTTCTATAGCTACCGGGTTTTCCAGCAATGCTATGTTTTGACGTTCTCACAAGCGTCAATCGTTTGGATTCAAACTCGAGACATGAAGGTGAAGATTTTATGAAGGGGAAAAATGGCCAAGAGGGTGTTACAAAGTTTCCAGGAAGATAAAACTGATACAACAGGGGGCAGCGGAGGCCTAAAGGTTTAAGAACGTTAAAGGTGCAGGACCAGCCTAAATGACACCAGTGCTCATCGTATACGTCAGCAGTTGTGACATCATATTTGGTGCACAGAATAAACTACATACAGTGCACTTAAAAAGCTAAACACCTGAAATGCACAGCACTGTACAGTCAATGTGATGGCTCCATTATAACTTACTGTGAGGCAAAAGAGGGCAGCACCCTCATCCATTATTGATCCATGCAGAATGGGAACAATGGAGCAGCATTGTTCTTGTTCTGCAGTGTAGCTTGATAGTCTTCGAAATATACTGCAGAGGGGGATTCATGCTAATGCCCATGTAGCCTACACATGTTGAAAGCTGCTATGTTTTGTAAAGGTCGATAAGTAATGATTACGTAGCGGCTATTTGGCAAAAGCTTTTTTTGTGTGTGCTATTTTTTTAAGTACTGAGGCTCTACTCTGTACTCTGAGGCTAAATAGTAACAAGGGATGAATGTCGGTCTCAATCAATTACTGTACAATTATCACAGCATGGTTTTCAATTCTCAATAATATGGCAAAATAAGGGCAAACTTTTCTTGCATTTTTAATCCCAAAGAACCATGTAACATTTGTGTTTAATTTTATTTTAATTTTTTTTTGTCCTTGTGGCTTATCCCGTCAGTGCAGGGTCGTTGTTTTTACACCGGTTGCCCTTCCTGTCGCAACCCTCCCCAATTTCTACCGGGCTTGGGTCGGCGCTGCACAGCTGGCGATGGGGAAACACAACCATGTAACATACAGACCACAAATAAGATTGTTGGTATTAGGAGAAAAAACAATTTAAAGTCGTCTGTTCCATCATTTAATGTCAGAGCTGGTGAAACTGAGTGGGTGGTGCAGTAGTGTGGATTTCGATTTTCTAATGCAAAGTTCTTCTATTTATTACAGCTGACCTAAAACCTTTAAAAACAGCTCAGTGTCACTAATCCTTTTGCAAAAATCACGGGTGAATTACAGCAGTGACGTGGCCTGAGGCCAAAAATAACAGCCCGGGGAGCCTCACAATTTTAGTTGATAGTATGTTTTACTGGTGCATTTTGCAATTAGATATATCTAAGCAGCTAATAAATAAGGGGAATGAAGCCCCGAGGTAGTTGGTAATCCAGCCTTGGAAAAGGTCTACAAAACAATTTGTGTTTCAAGCAGCAAATCTAAAAATGACCTGAACATGACTTCAGCAGCCACGGAGAAAGGTGCACTCATTAATTACTGCATTTAATGTTTAAAAATTAATACTGCGCACAGTCGACTTTAATTTCAGTTCCTTGTCAACACTGCCAACTTGAAATTATTAACTTTGGTAATTAATAATTTGTCTGGTGTGTTCATACAGCCCTGAAGCAGCGTCGCACTTCCCCCCAAGAAGTGCTGGTGCAGTCCAACACCACGGTCTTTCTCCCTTGCCCAGTGCGCTCCTTCCACGCCACCTACCGCTGGGAGAAGGATAACTGTGTTAAGAAGTACCCCTGCATCTTCTCCGGGGACTTCTGCGTCCTCGGGCCGGTTGTGGACACGCCCCTAAAAGAAGGCATCTTCCGCTGCATGGCCACCGAGGACGGATTCAAGGTGGAGGTTATCTCCTTCCGGCTGAGGAACGACGGCTGGCTCCTGGCCGCCTCCCTGGCCTTCACCGTGGGGCCGTCGCTGCTGCTCGCCGGGGCTACCCTTTGGCTCCATTAACTGCAGCTAATGCTAATGCTAACCCCTCATCCTTACTGGCTTCCAACGACAGAAAAGACGAGGAGCCACTGTTAGGAGGTTAGGTTCGCAGAGCATTGAAGTACATGGTTGCATTGTGAAGATGCTGATTCATATCGATTTTTAGAGTTCGTAAAATATTAGTGAATGATGGATTGAGGTTTGTATTTTTAGTGTAACGCAAGAGATCTGCAGCTGCAGCATTCTTAGCAAGATCCGAGCTGGGAAATGCCTACATTATTTTATTCAAACTAAAGTGACTAGGAGTTATTGTCCATGCATTGACCGACCTTGTGCGTTCAAAATTAATTCAACCATAATTATGTGCTTTGCGAACCTTTCTTCTCTGTTTAAAAAAAAAGAAACATATCCTATGTGAAAAGACACCAATACCAGGCCAATTCTTTTTGACATTTCTCTCCCTTTTTTGAAATTGACTTACTTGTGCTTCTTTGTGAGTATGTAAACCTTTAATACCACTCTTACATGACCGTCCATCTTATGAAACTTTGTTGGTATAGCTCATTAGTACTTAGAAAAATGTCTGGTATTGAGATTTAAAAAGCCTTAACACTTCTGGGACATAAACTCCTAAGCACAATTTTGCAGTCGAGGCAGAATACTGCAGACTCGGTTGGACTTGGCGCTATAATTAGTGCAGCTGAGTCTTACAACATCGCTGGGAGGAAGTGTCAGCTTTTTTGACAGGAAGTAGGTGGATGGGCAAGAGCTCATTCTCGAACATCACTGTGTCTCAGCACCTCCTCCTCAGACGAGGCAGTTTCTCGAACCTTTTTATCAGATGGTATCAGACATCGTTATTACGCCTTGTTCACAGCTTTGTCCGTTGTTTTGGGGGGTTTTTTTTCACTCACCATCGTCGTTTCTCTTCCCCAGACCATTAGATCGAAAGTCTCACACTTACTAGATGTGAAAAAGTCAACATCGCCAACAACTCCTTCGGGAAAAAAAGGAGTTGCTTAATGTTAACCGTGAAGACAAAAATGCCTTCAAAAGTTTTCAACAAACGTAAAACCATTAAAATTCATAGATTCAATACTTCTGTTCCTGGTTCTTTTGTTAGATCGTTTATTGTAAAGTAATGGTGGTTGCAACTTTTCTGCTAATTGTGGGTACGTTGGTGGCATGTCATTAGCAGAAAAATCCCAGTCACCAATTTTTGAGAAAGTCGACGACAACAAAGAGCCAGTTTGCCGCAAATGGCGTCCAGTTTCTGTCAACGTGACGATGCGTAAAGATGTGAACAAGGTGTTGCGCTATAGAAATTCGAATAACCACAAGCTTGCATCACCACAAGGGCAGATGAAGCTGAATGGAACTGCAAAGTAGAACTGCATCTCATAGTTTGCCAGGATTTAAAAAGAAAAAGGCTTGTGTGGATCTGTGAAGTATGTTCTGTATTGCTCTGCAGATGCTGTTTTCTACCATTGCTGCCTACGTACGTGTCAGTTTGTGTTGATGGTTTGGGTTTTTACGCCATAGTTAAAATGTCACATGGATCCATTGACTGCTCTGCCTGTTTCCCCAGGGACATCAGTGCAAGCAGACAAGCAAATAGTTATTTTTCGTACTTGTATATTCATGCTGTGAAACAAGAGGCTTGACAGATTCCACCAAAACGCTTCACTAACGCACAGCAGCAAACACAACCACCAGTTAGAACTCAACTTAAAGTCAATGCTACAAACGCACCTGCAAGCGTCATCCTTTTATTTCTCCTTGGATGCCACAAAATGAATGAGGAGGTGGAGTAAATGTAAAAAGAGAGTTAAACAGCATGGACCTGTTTTCTGAATTCTGATCAGCTGACTGAATAAATAGGTTTGTGCCAGCCGTGATAAATTATGCAGTGGATTAGCTTGTCCTCCACAGCTTGGAGAATTATCACTCAGTGGTGTTACATAAATCTGCCCGTGCCGATCCTTCCTCGGTACGGCTACCGAGTCATTAATAACTAATTAGACGATGGAGATGGCCGTCCATGCACGGTGTAAAGAATTTATTTCACGGCGTCGGGGATCTGAACATTACGCTTGTTCTCCTGTTCCAGTGTTGCGCTCTCAGCACGGTTGCGTGTTGCTGCTCGGGGATCTGCTTGCTTTCTGCATTGCACTGACGCAGACTGCTGACTGTGCCAAGAAGAGCGAACTAACAAAAAAAAAACAAAAACGAAGAAGCTACGTTGAGCCCCCTCATTCGCCTGCTGCCTTTTTATTTTCTCCGGTGTGCATTTGCAAAGCTCCTTCATTCCTTACTGTGCGTGATGTTTGGTGCCAGATGAGACCTGGGCACACGTATAGCATCAGTCTTCCTCACCATCACAACTCATACTGAAGGTCTAACATGCATTTGTGCCTTTGTGTCACTGTGCGAACACCAGCCACCAGCCATGTGCTGGTAAACATGTAGTAGAGGTTGTTAACAAGCTAAATGTTGCCAGAGACTTTTGGCAGGAATTAGTTTGACATGCTCTGAGGAATTCTGCTGTATACTCTCCTTTATACTCTAACTTCTTCTGCTGTGTGTGTGTGTGTGTGTGTGTGACGTGGTTTGACTCCGAAAAATCTAGTCTGGTCCCTTAAAAAAGGCCTGTGCCTATTGAAAACTGTAAAATAGGCTTCATCACTGTGTCTATATGATATCTTGAGAGACTCCTCAGCAGAAAAACAGTATCACGCACACGTGGACTGTGACACATTGGTACTACTGTGGCTCGCTGGTGGATGGCAAACACGTGAATTTCAACTCGTAGACAGTTAGACAAAATACATTGAATTGCTGATCTCTTATTAAGTCATTTACTAACAGATTTAGAAGAGAGAGATCTGATATTCAAAAATCAACATTTATTTGTTTTGGGGTTTTCTTCTGTAAGAGAAGTAGCCTGGTTATCATGATTAACTCCTCTTATGTTCATTTTTCATTTGAAATGAATTCATTTTCGAGACGAGTTGATGAACAAAATGTTTTGGGTATTATGACGTGTAATAATACTGTAACGTAATCAAAATCGAATTTTTGGCATTTAAGTAAACTTTTGTGGAGAAAATTTGATGTCAAAACTATTGCTAATGTCCAAAATTTTCCATTACATTTAGATTTTTACAATTTGCCCATTGTGTAATTTGGCAGATCTGAAGTTATGTACAAAGTACAGTCTGAGCCACAGTAGATTATGGAAAAGCCTTTTGAGCATATGTGCTACAACTACCCAACAGAGACATAATGAAGGATCTACTGTTGTTACTGGGGCCACCTGACACCCCATCCAGTTTTTCATTTTTAATTACATAATAAATGTAATATAAACTGGTGTCCATAAAACCACATTCAAAAATCTACCAATTTAAAAGTAACCATTTGTGTCAGTAAACAATGCAAAGGGCTGTCGGCAAAAGTACAATGGAAATTCTGCTGCTTCAATATTTGATGCCAAAGGCGACAATGTAGTATAAGTGAAAAGACCTCGTTGGGAGGTCAACAGTATAACAAGTCACAGGACACCAGAGGTCAACTCCAGTGTTGAAGGGTTGTGCACCTTAATTATGATCATTGCACAATATTATACACGTGTGTAATATAGCCAGGAAGTAAGTCTGTACTGTTGTGTGACATTTCCACATGTGGCGTCCAATGGTGGCACTCTGGAGGTGTCCAGCAGTGATGCCAAAGGGCACCTGTGTCATCCAAATGAGACACCAAAGGACGGCTTTCTAATCTGACACTCTGGGATGTAAGCATGTTTGTAATAAGATGGGGTGGATGGGTGGGTACCACGGATGAGAGACAACTCTCAAGTTACCCATCTCAGTCGTCGGGAAACCTAAAGCTAAAGCTCGACTTTTTGTGCTAAAACCAAATGACATGGTTTCACGAAATAAGGCACGATAATGATAATGATACCAAGATTGAATCATGTGATTACATCCAAACTGGGTGGGGACAATAGTGTCCGCTACATCACGTTCCAAAATTAATCCCATGCTGAAATTTGACGCTTTATTGTTTTCATGCGTGATCACGTGACTAGGCTAGAGCGTGAATTTGTGATGCAGGGTTCTCACCCGGAGAGACCTTGGGAGACCTTGTGTCACGGAGCATTAAACTGGATTTGATTTGTCTGTGCGGAGCTGATGTTGTTTTCCTCCTTCACGAGGAGCATCACTGGTCCACGGGCCCGTAGAATCAGCCTTCCATCATCCTCAGTGCACGAGGGCTTTGCTTTATTCTCCGTTTTTCCCCGGCAAAAATAAAGATTTGGCTGCCTTCAAACCACATTTCCTCTCTTTTCAAGTCCTTGCTTTGATATGAATATTCACATTGCTGCTTTATTGGAATTCATTTATCAATGACTCACATTCCTCTGCCAGTCTGATAAAGGCTCTTCTCTTCCAAAAACAAGCTCTTGATTCGCCTCCGGGAAACCATTTCTGGTCGATCACACCATCTGCTACAAATGAACTGATGTTGAGTGAAGCGGGTTGCATTTTTTTGCTTGCTCTGGGGTTGTAAGTGTCAAGTACTGTACATGATGTGTGCCCCCAATTCTGTGTCTTGATATATCTAATTTTAAAGTAACATGCCAAACTCTATTATTAAGAAAAGAGGACTTTATATTGGTGCCACGCCAGTCTAATGCCATCCCATAACATGTATTTTTAAACAACAGATATCTATAGTGCAATAGATATTCATGTAACAAATCCATATTGACATGTGTTTCCCTGAACATGTGCAGTGAAAATTAATAAAATATTACTACAGTTGAAGATTTGGTTGTCTTTGATTCCAAATGCTGTGATACTGAATCAAATTTATTAGGTTAGTAATTTAAACTTTTATATACATTATAAATGTATAAAACTGAAACATACCACATAAAATGTATTTAAATTGGTTATTAATGGCTTATATGCCACTTTTTTAACAATTTTTGAATTATGAAAAACAGCACATCTGGGGTATCTGGGGTGAAATAAGAATGAAAGGAACAATCATTTTCTGTATGTTTCTTTAGATGGTAAAAGATCATTTTAAATGAGAAAAAACAAGATATTAGTGCACTTTGAAATTAATATAACTATAAGATGTTTTGTCTCTCACGAAGACACACACACACACACACACATTATTGTGGGAATCAGCAAACACTAGATCACAAAATGGTTGACACTCAGTAGGAGGTGCCTTTCAAGACAAGCAGGTTTCATCACCATCTGCTGGCCACTATATGGTTTATTGACTCCGATATTAAAAAGTATATAAAGTACAGCCTGTTCATTATTTCAAGTCCACTGACACGAGCCATAAATCCAGTTTACAATGCTTATTACAATCAGCACCAACACAGACGTCTGCTCCAATGTTCACATACTGTATGAAATAACACCAGCGCACTGTCTCATTATTATTATTAGTAGTAGGACTTTTGTATGGATGAATGTTTATTTGTGGGTCTGGTGTCTATTTAGGGAGCTGATCACATACATGCACACTTTGATTAGCTCTCTCACGAAAAAGGAATCTTTACACATGACCCACGGTTTGTAGTTTAGGTTTTGAGATTCGCTCTCCGGGTTTAATAGCACTACAGTACCTTCTACCAGAGGCGTAAGCTCTGCTGACAGTGTGAATTATTCAAAGTGTTTCGTGAATCAGGCTGCTTGTCACAGTGCACATCATCTCCTGGTTAACTTCAGGGATTGGAAATGGGAAAGTAGTGCTGGAAACACTGTGCCTCCACAGATTCTGAGCTGAGGAAACTCCTTTTAAAAGCCAATGAAATGTGCTGAATGGAAAACGAAAACATTCTGGATGATAAACAGGAGAAGGAAATATTTCTCAGTTATGGCCTGTGGCTGATACAGGAAAGTCTGGGAACAAATATTTGGCCCAATTCCCTGAAACTCTCTGAAGAAAACCGCATCCCCAACCCTCTGTGACTGTTGTTACAAAGCCATGTACCCGGATGAGGTTTTGGGAAGTAAGAAATTGGTTCATCGGTTTGTTTTAGGTTTAGGTTCCTTAATTATTCTGACTGGAACTGTTGTTAATTGGACCCGAGGAAGAGTAGCAACCACTCTGTGGAAGGTAATGGAGACTAAAATACAGATTTTAAAGTGTCCAGAGCCTCAAAAGATGGTGAAAGAAAAGAGCAAAGTGAAACCTATTGGATGACTAAATACAAACTTGATTCACAGAGGTGAATCAGAACTAACTCACCAAATATGTGTTATTTTAAAATCCATGAAGCTGATTCCAGCAGTCAAATAAGTCATACAAAAACAAAAACAAAAAAAAAACATTCAGCTCAACTACAGGAAGCTTATTAAAACTACTTTTCCATTTGGGGTCAATGGAAAACACAGTGATGTGAACCCTTTACGATTGATGTTCTTGAAATACTGTCCTTGAATTTAATTTTTGGGCATCTCAGCACTTTGAGATATTATTTCCCCAACAGTTTCAATTGTGAATTAAGATTATTCTGCATAATCTGTGTGTAGTGCTTGTGAGTGTACTAAAACACTACAGTAAACTATGCAAAGATATCAGCATGTTACCTGCAACATTATATGTTTGGAAGCATAAAACATGTCTTTGACAAAGTCCTTTGCTGGATTTGCAATAAATTAGCTGTGGATATTTATAGTTTAAAGACAACGAATTCTAATATTTTGGAATCTTTGTGGTAAAGCTTCACACTTAGATGTGGATTATCAGTAGCTCTTTTGTTATTCGTCTGTGTTCCATTCATGGACCAAGACACAGTTTTTCTATATTTATATGATTGGTTAAAAAAAACTGAGTAAGATTTTAGATTTTAGTCAGGACACTGCAGTGGAGTCAGCACATTCGTCATCCCTCTTTTTGTTTTAGTGAACTCTTGACATTCCTTTAGCAACACCCCCAGAGCAACCTTTTTGTATTTACTGTATTTAACTGAACTTTCCGTTGCTTTCGCTGGCAATCAGCACTTCCTTCCTTCCTTCAGAGATATTATCAGCACGTTGCACAAATGTTGCAGCAGATGACAGATGACAAACTTGCAAAGTTAGAAATGGGCTTCATGGGCTAGTCCTCACAGAATCCAAGCATTTCGGAAACTCGCTGTTCCCCTTGTGATTCCCCCAAACTTTAGCCGTGCACATCACTTCCTGCTGACCCCCAGTGCACCCAGGTCCGTGTATAATGCTGCAATGCTGAAAATACCCTGCAAAGATTTTGGGGAAACCACATCACCGACTGCAGCCTGATCAGAAAACTGCTATGACCGGATCTTTTCCCGACTCGCATACTGTAGATAATACCCTGCTCTTCATCAGCGTTTCCCATGTTCCCTCTGCAGTTGAGGTTATTACTTATGTTAGGTTGTGGATATGGTTTTTAAAGGTAACTAGTTTTGATGAAGTTAAAAATACATATGGATTATTTTTATTTTTGTAATCAAATCCCATAAATAAACTAAAACGAATGAGGAATTGTCTGTTAGTGTAGAACGCGAGTTACCTAAGTCTTCCGTCCCACAGGTCCCCAATTATTATCTGTTCTCTGTTATTGTAAATTATTGCTTTTATTAGTATCATCCATCAATCCATTATCTGTAACCACTTGTCCTCTTTAAGGTCGTGGGGGCTGGAGCCTGTCGCAGCTGTTTTGGGCTGAGAGGCTGGGCTCATCTCATCACACTCACATTCACATCTACAGGTACTTTAGAGTCATCAGTTAATCTAACATACATGTTTTTGCACTGTATGCGAGGTCAACAAGGGGAGATCATACAAACATGCAGGACTGTGAACGTCCAACCTTCTAGTTGTGACGCACTAACCAGTCCACCACAATGTTGTATTATTATTATGATGAGGATGATGATGATAATCTGCAAAAGGCTCCACACACCGGTTCTTTCCTGACCTGTTCTTTAGCCCGAGCTTCATTAAATGGGTTCCAAGCTGCACAGTCTCACCACATGACGTTCACTCGTGTCTCACCCAGCTCAGAACAACTCATGCATAGCACAGTGAGACTTATGTGAAATTCCAGCCAACTTTTCAACAAGCAGCTGATCTTTACACCTCATTTAGAAATGTTGCGCAGATTGTTCTTCTCACTGAAGGTTAACAACGGCTTTCAAGTCTCCACGGCAGAACGTGTTCCGCAGGTTGATTTGGTCTGAGTTTTTATGCCGGATGCCCTTCCTACTGCAACCCGTTCCATTTTTATCCGGAGCTCGGGACTGTGGTGGCTGGGTGGGGATGGGAGGGATTCTGGATCCCAACCCGATGCTCTACCACTGAGCCACCAGGCGTTTTTTTTTTTTTCGCTTTAAAATGTCACTTGTTTATATCTGTAGCATAACAAATTAAATTGTATTCAAATTGTATTCAAGCATTTTCCAAATCCATATCTCAAAACGCGCATCTGTGAGGCTACATTAAATAATTTTTCAGTCAAGGCAAAACTGATATATAAAAAAATAAATCAACGTGGCCTCTGAGGCAGAAAACAATGTTCTAATGCACATTCCTGAGCAACACACACACACACACACACACACACACACACACACAGTGGGGAGAGAGGGAGAGGAAGAGAGAACAGAGCTGACAGGCTTTACTACAGGCAACTTGCCCAGTGCTGAGTCACTTTTTACCGAGCGTCAAACACATAACACAGGTTTCAAATGGGTTGTGAAAATTCAAACCGAGGAACCGGAGCTGAGTCTGACCGCTGGTGAGGTGAAGGTGAGTTGAAAGATGTTGGTTTGCGCTCTTGTCTCTTTCAAACTTGTTGTTTTGTCTCTGAATCTACAAGTCAGTCAATCAAGTCAAGTGTTTTTGTTGCTTTCATCTGTTGTATTTCTACATTTCACCTTTTTACTTCTAAATAAAAGCCAATGCATAAGTCATCATCAGTGGCCAAAGATCTGTTTTATATTAAGAGTTCTTAAATAACCTTTCTGAAACGTGGCCAAGAACTTAGAACAGCGGCAATTACTCCTGCACAAATTATGTTTGATGCCAATTCTTTAAAATAACTGGATGGCAAAGTGTTTCTGGGATCCAAACAAACATGAGCGTTTGCTGTTCTGGCCTCTATTTTTAATTACATCTCTTCAGGGACAGAACATATTTCACCGGCTTAGTTTAAGGGTGGAGAGAGAAAAATTGTAAGTGACTGCAGCTTCTATACAGCATGGACAAAGAACTCCGACCAGTAATTTTAACCAATTCCTCTTTTGGTTTAAAGAAGTAAAGTTTTGATTGTGAGCTAACGACTACACCTAAAGCTCATTGAAATCATTTCCAGCCGACATAAGCCGAGGATGCATATCCAATGTTAAATTTGGGGAGAGCCATTTGGTTATGTCATGTTATGTTCTGTTACAGTTTTGTAAAGTCCACTCAGTTTTTGGTTCAACAACAACAAAAAATGAAGGCGACAGTTGCCGTCAGGCTTTTTCTGAGTTATTACAATGTCTGGTGAAACGAAGTGGAAGCAACAAACTACGGTGCGTAGAGCGAATTTGACTTTCTGCTACAAAATAAATCCATCTTTATTTACCATTCACTTAATTACTGGCATTTTAAAATGTTTTTAAGTTGACTACTTATCAGTGTTAAGTCTTTTCCTATTAGCTTTAAAATCTCTAGCATGCTTTCCCTCCCTGGATGGAGGAGGGGACTTAGAATCCTGTATTCAAGGTGGAACAAAATTGAGTTGCCAAGTCCATTTTAATTAAGTTACCACAACATAAATGTTAAACTTTACTTTTAATGTTAAAATTTATACACCAACACATCTCATGAAAGTAAGTTTTTAAAGGCTGGTGTGGCTGGTTCTGGTTAGTCCATCTGTATAAGCTGCGATAGCGAGTGACATGTGGAGGAAAACAAATGAGGACTGACTTGTTCTAAGGCTTCTGACCATAACTCTGTTTGTGTGAATAAATACTAATACTACTAGCAAGTGTGTTTTGATAGACAGTTATTTATATGAGTTTGTATAATTAGTAACAGTTGTCTCTAAACGTTGTGGTGATCTGAATGAATATTAGCCATGTGCTCAGTTAGCCTCGCGGAGCGGGTCTGAGACATATTAAAGCACTTTAAATTCATTAATCGATGCAAGTTTATCTACATTTCTGCACTAAAATATCCAAACCAGAAAGAAACCTAAGCTAAACAACACAAAACTGACATTTTTCCACCACCAAGCTACACAGGCGACACCTGGAGCTTGGAATGAACATGTTTTATTATATATGTGTAAACAGGAAATATCTTTATTCTGCACTGACAGCAGCTCACAAATTTAATGGAGATTTTCAATCTAACACAGATACTGGACATTAAATACATCTACACGTGAATAAGGTTCTGAATGTCTCTTCTGTGTGTGCTCTTTCAGTACGGAAACAAATCAGGACAAGTCTGAGCAACGCAAATCATCCCCTGCCACAATCAGAGTTATTAGTTCAGTGTCATTGGCAGAAATTCCTTCCAAATAAGAGAAATGTTTCTCTTCTATTTGTTGATAAAGCACATGCCTCCTCTGACTTAGGGTAAACTACAGTAACCCAAATTTATCACAATGCATCTTTGGTCAGATGTACAATTTGAGGTTTATTAGGTGCATCTTCTAAAAATAATGCACAAATGTATACACTGCTCAGCCGCACCATTAAGTTCAAAAGAAAACCTCATACATCACCAAATGTTCTGAACTCCAGTCAAACAAAAAAACCTCTGAACTCATTACTGCAGGTTTGTTCTGTAGACCCCTGGCCTCCGTTTGACTTGACTGGTAAAAGTAACTCATTGACTACTCAGTTCTAGCTGAAGTCACTCAGTAGGGCAATGACACAGACGTTGTTCTTTGTGGAACAATCCTTCCTTTTTGTGGCCATACTGGGCTGTACGTTGTGAAATAAGACTTTTCATATGTTTCATATGTATATGCTTTTAACTTAATTATTCTGTGGATAACTTTAGTGAACTGAATCAACTAAATGAAGAAGTTAAGTTAAAAAAACAACACACAATAGAAGTTTCTCTTAGCGGATTTTTAAATGGCAATGACAGGAAAAGCCTGGCTGTAACTAATGACATTAAAATACTGGCTCTGTTCTGGGAAAAACATTTTGCCTCGTCACTTGTGACTAAGTCGGACACGGTTGCCTTAGTCAGACCTGTGTTTTTCTGCTTTGATGGATCATAAAATGCAAACTATTACTATTTTGTTTTGGGTAGTGGGAAGAAGCAGGCAAGGAAAATGTTGATGGCAGCTTCAGGAAGTTCTTGCGACTTCCTTTGTGAAAGATGATTTCATGCACTATCTGTTCCCTTTCCCAGTGGTCATCAGCTGCTGTTCGCTTTTCACTTTGTATTGTTTGCAGTTATTACATCGCATAAGGCCACTTTCCGTTGCTCAACCGACGCCTCTTTTTTTTTTTTATCTACACAAGCAGGTACATTTGGTTTTATAAGTCAAACATGTTAGATATTTATCTCTCTTGCTGTAAACAGTGTTACAGAAATTAAACTCCTTTCTCACTATTGCAAAACCTGGGCAAACAACATTACCTGCATGTTTAAATATCACCAGATTTGAGTGGGAAGATGTTTTTCAAATGCCATTTTAGCGAGCAGCTACGCATTTTATTCAGCCACACCGCTGCTTTTAGTCCCTATAGGGCCTCTGTCCTGTAAAAAACGCCTGCAAAGGTAAAAAGAAACAGTAAACACTCTGCATCTGTCACTTGAGACACGGAATTTGTTGACCTGGGAGCAGAATGTTCCCAGCTCAAGTACGAGTGCAGCTGTGTTAGTGTGTATCACATAAACAGGGAGCATCACTGAACCTCAGCAAAGAGCGCAGCTCAGTTTAATGTACTGTGCAGCAGCAACTGACACAGTGCTGCCGATACCTGTAAATGAAAGAGCTGTTTGCCACCGACCATTGACTGCTGGGTAAACATTAGGCATTAACTGAGCTTTGGGCTCAGTGGGCGACGCCATTCATATCAGAGAGATATCATAGTTTAATCAATAAAAGAGGCATTTTTCTTGTTTGACATTGACCGGCTGCTCGCACCATGGAGCTGTACAGCGTGAGTAAAACACCTCAGCTTCAGGATGAATCCAGTGAGAATGCGCTCAAAAAAACCAACCCCACAATCTTCTGTAGACCGCCCCTCATCTCTGCATGAGGCCAGCGGCTCAATACCACATCAGCCATGAGATGCACTACACACACAGACCTCATTAGCCGCATGCTGTCATCATCAGCTGCACTTTAAGCATAATGCACGTGATGCATAACTTTAATGTGTTAGTAACAGGGCCAGAGCAGGAGCGATTGATCATTTTTATGCACTGTTTGCATCAACACGGCAGGGACTTTAATTACAAGACAGCTGAAGCATAGGATCAAGATCTATCATCTGAAAAACGTGGGGCGGAATAGACTTTTTCTGGATTTATTTAAATCTGCTGAAAGAAATGTTTTGAACTCCGTGTCTAATCTGTTTATTACGTTTAAATAAAGTGTTTTGTTTTTTTTTCTAGGGCAGGTTGAACAACAGGACTGCTGTGACAGAAAGCCGCTTTGCAGAGAACTTTTATAAAGGATGTTTCACTGTGAAATGCTTGGCATCGTCTCAGATAAGCTTGCACAGTCCCAAGGCCGCAAAACACAGCAGGGACACTTCTACCAGCATTCGTTTTTAAAATGATCCGAGTGGATTTTGGTCAAATACCCCTGTTTTCCTCCGGGGGCTGGTTTGCTAATGAATTGGGTTTATTACAACCCCGTAGTCTGTAACATAAGGAAAAGGTAAACTAGTAGAAAACGTTTGTATTTTGGAGGACATAGAGACTTGGTGTCACGCTGACACATTTCCAGTTATATTGTTCACTTTTCTCGCCACACGGCTGCAGTGAGGTGTCAGTGTGCATCATTTTGTTGCAATGCCTCTTCAGCTGAGTCCAAAGATAAAGAACGTCGTTGCCAGGCAGTGCCAGCCCGTGGATCCTACACATTTCAGGTTTTGCAAAAGGCAAACCAAATATTTTCCCAGTTGTCTTCGTGGCTCCTATGAACATGGCAGTGGGCCAAACTACACATGAAACGTATTGACCAGGAGAAAGGCTTTACGATGTGTGTGCACAGTGAGATGCGTTTCAGTGTGGTGTGAGCAGTTAATACGTTACCATTCAATGAAAAGTGTGTTGACACTGAATTGCAACACCTCTTTTCTGAAACAGAAGGAAATTACACCCAAGGATGAAATTGAGCACAGCCTGCCAACATATTTGTGCACATTCCTGGCTGCACACCACGGAACAGGGAGAGATCATGAAGAAAATCCTGCCAGGCAGGTTAACGTCAAAGTATGCCGAGGTCAACTGCACTGACAACTCGGAACATACAGCTAAATTGACTTATTACTTAATAGAGAAGATTTTGCCCAAGAATTCTTTTGACTTTTTTTGACCCACCTCACTAGTTTGGTCTTGCATAACCACAACTTACAGGTGAACGCTGCATCCAATTGTTTACGCTGAGCGCTACCGAAACCCTAGATCAGGGCTGTGCAGGGAATTTTGTCCAGTGGTGCTAATGCAACTTCCACATTCACCACATGACCTACACTGACCTAAAAGGCTCTTTCACCGGAGCCACTATAACACAGTGAAGCCTTGTGACTTTCTCTTTATTATCATCATGAACTCAGTCCAGTATAATTTGGAAAGTCTGGAAAAATAAGATTATTTTATTTTGACCCCATTCATGTGTGCTGCTGCACATGCTGTATGGGCCCAAAACATGGCGGCGTAGGGATCATCAGGGTAATTGAAAGGCCAAGGTCCAGTATCTGGACTTTCCCAAGAGTGGATGGACGCCATGTTTCTGGATCCACTTCTAATAATACAGCCATGAGCTACTGCCTACCAACACACACGACCACTACTCACAAACGCAGTGTTTCCTCGAGGTCGAACTGATGGATGTATGGATGTAGTTGCATCGTTTACATCTCACTATACAGTTCTGGCACAAGACGATCAGTCGATATGCATTTTTATTGCTTGTTGGGGCGACTGTGGCTCAGTAGGTGGAGCGGTCGTCCACCAACCTCAGGGTTGTTGGTTCGATCTCTAGTGTCTTTCAGCAAGACACTTAACTCCAACTTTGTTTCTCCCTGTGAGCGTTGGCCAGCTGCATAGCAGCTGCCCCATCAGTGTGTGAGTGTGTGTGTGTGTGTGTGCCAATAGTAGAAAAGTGCTATATAAGTGCAGACCTTGCTTTTACAGACATACACAGCCAGATTTTTCATGCATGATTACTAGCCCCCACAATCCTGAACGGGATAAGGAGTTAAAAGGATGGATGCACAAGAGACAACAAAACCGTCACAGAGTCACACACAAACATTTTTGGCAACTTTTGTTTATGATCAAACAAACATCCACGGCAGAAAGCAGGATAGACGCGTTAGAACAGAAAAGGCTTTGCTGACTGATGCTGCGAAGTGTGAAAAAAATGACTTGTTTCAGCAGTCTGCTGCTTGTGATGCCCAGAGAAACAAAAAGGGCAGGAGCATTAGAAAGGAGCGAGCAGGGAGCAGGTGCCGGGTTGTGTCATGCTGTTCGTCTGAATGTACGTGGGCTGTGTGGGAATATAGAATGTGAATGTGTGCGGAGATTCTCAGCTTGGACATGAGGTTCCTGGTGACATTCCACCTCCTATCTAACAGGTTTCTTCAGTTAAAGCTGACTGGTTGGGAGTCGCAGGCATGTAGTCGCTGAGGCCTGTGATTACTGTGTGCTCCTGGGAACATGTTGTACTGTGCTGGCTCTCAGTTCGGTCTGAAACGTATATTAGTGAAACATTGCAATCTAACTTTATGCTTTTTGTGTGGAGGGAAACCATCCTTTCCCATATCACAAGTGGCCCCAACCAACAGGTCGGCTCCATGTTTAAGTCCCGTTTTATCACAGACGTTTCTATGGTATCACAGGTTCCTGGACTTGACTGAACTGTCTGGTGTGTTTGCGTTCTTAACATTGAAATATGAGAAATTTCTCCCCAGTTGTTAAAATCTGTTAAGATTTGAGAATAGAAAAGTTACTTGCTGTCGCCACATTTCTAGTCTGTGCATGACGATCTAACACCCTCCACATTAAACAGCTAAATGCAATTCACAGTTGCCTAAACAACACTTATAAGTGCGGGGAAAAGGTTTGAGCGGGCTTAGGGACATACAGCACGTTATAATGACAGCAGCTACACGTTGGGTGAGGGTAGGTAAAAGAAGACTAAACTGGGAAACAGGAAGCAAACACTAGTCACGTTTGCCTCATCCTGGCTTCTCCCTCTGCGGCTGTGGTAGCAATTCACACTGTTTACTACTTCACCCATGGCGGCCAGAGGTCATTGCTTCTCTAGCTGCTACATAGCTTCACTAGTTGAATTTAAACATGTCGCTTGTGGGCATTTACTGAAAAGCCTGCTGCCGTTGTGTTTTTCCTCGGGTGAGTAGTCTCTGGAAACTGATATTGTCCATTTTGTCAAACCCTCGAACCTGCAGGATCACTGCCATGGCACAATGTAGAGGGCTCTATATTTCAGATGGAAATAAATAATAAATAAGATGACAGAAGCCACAGCATCAATATTTAATAATTAGGCCTGTGCATGAAAAGTGTCTCGGCCATGTTCTGTGAGTCTGTTAATACTGGTTTGAAAGGAAAATGTGTGCACACTGTCTGAATTGATCTTGCGTTTCATGGTTTTCCGTTTCAGTTTGAGGAGCCACATGGATGTAGTGAGAGAGGACATGAAGTTAGTTGGTGTGAGAGAAGAGGATGCAGAGGACAGATTTGCTGTGGGTGACCCCTGAAAGGGAACAGCTGAAAGGAAAAGGAGAAGAAGATGTAACTGACGGCCATAAAACGTGCCTCTGATTTCCCTACATTAAAATATCTAAATGGTAAATGGCCACTTCTATAGCGCTGCACTTCACAATGTTGATTCCCATTCACCCTTTCACACACACTGATGGTGGTGGCTGCCATGCAAGGGGCTCACCTGACCCACCGGGAGCAACTTGGGGTTCACCGTCTTACCCAGGGACCGGGGATCGAGCCACTGACCCTGTGGTCCGTGGACGACTGCCGTACCATCTGAGCTACAGCCGCCCTGTGAAACATCTCTCTCCCTCACTCATATCTCTGCTTCGAGCCGAAAAATGTCTTGGGTGATTTCATCTGGAGGAGGGTTTTAGCTAGACGTCGAGAAATATTCCAGTATGAGAGGTTTAAAAAGATTAACGTGCATTTGCAGCCTAAATTAAAGCCATAGGAAGCCAGTTGAACATTGCACTCAAAGAACTGAACTAACTCCTTAAAGCCCCTTTTACCTCAAATTGTGTCCATTCACAACATTTGTCATTGCTGGGTGATATTATAGCATCATTTTACAACAGTTCCTTTCATGCAAGGGGTTTAACTAAGTCAACATTATTGATGTCCCTCTGATTTACTGTCCATTTCCAGGGACAGCTGTCCTCGATTAACCTGAATAGATGGCCAATGGGTGTTTCTGGTTTTCCTTAACGAAGCAGCTGACGGCTTCTGTTTTCCTGCACATGGTTTATGTAAAGAGGGAGATCACACAGTAAACAAACGGCGACTTGTGTTTATTCAGAGAATATCGTCTTCCATCCACTGAAGAACTTGTTAACAGTGAATCACTGACATGACTTGAGAGGTATGAGAGTTGCACAATGCGTCTCAATACGACAGTGTTGCTTCATAAGGACGATGTTCACCATCTTTCCATACAGATCCAAAGTTTTCACAGATTAACAGACCATAAACAAATGTAGTATGATGAACTATAACAGCCTAAAATAAATAAGAAAACACTTCCCATATCAGCACAGACATAAATGTTTATTCAACTCACATCACTAGATAAGACTGAGACTGTTAGTTTAACATAGTGATGGCTCCTCTGCGTAAGGGCTGAAACAATGTGTACTCAACCTGCAGTATAAATAAAGGTCGAGGACAAACGTGTTTCAAAGAGTCTGTGTTAACAGCTCGAAGCAGGAAACTGGTCCAGTGGGTAAGTGTTGCCCAGTGCACAGTTTTATGCTGTAAATGTTGTTGTAAATTAGAGGGGCGATGAAAATGTCGGCTTAATATGGATGAGTCTGACGTCTTTTTCGCTGCACGTTAGCCGCCTGAGTGCCCGTAATGATTGTGGAGTGATGTGTGCAGCCGCTTGGCTATTGTGCGTCTTGCAAGGTCCACTTATCGTGCAGAATGTAGGTGGTTTTCTCTGAGGCGCATTCAGGATTTGATTGGAAATGGCAGAAAATTGATCAAAGCTTTCCCTTTGTTACGTGTCTCTAATGTGTTGATTTCTTTCCTGTCTCTCAGTTATGTGTTTAACAGCTTGAGGTTTCTTTATCTGACCAGAAAAGAATGATTTCCCCTATTTCCTATTTGAGGAATAGAAGCTAATGCATTTATTCTGTTTCCCAGTTTCCTTTTTTTTTTTTTTTCAGGTTTCACTTTAGAATAACGCGTCCACTTCTGGAAACAGTAACTTTCATCTCTTGCAGTGGTTGCACAGATCACGATGTCACATCATTTTCGAAGCAGGTCCTGCACCTGCATCGGCAGCTGTGGCGAGTAAAATGATGGTGATAGTTAATCCTCGGTGTTCCTGTGTTTTACAGATTTATCAGCATGATTTGGAAGTTGATTCATTACAGTGCTCTGCTGCTTGGAGCCCTCACGTCCGAGACTCCATCTTCACCCCTACCCGCTAACTCTGAGGAGCAGCTCTGCCGCATCTACGACTCTGGCCGCTGTGCAGACTGCGTAGGAAGACAGCTCGAATGTGTCCCATGGAGACATTTTCCATCCACGCTTGAAGAGATAGATCTCTCCTCCAATAAACTTCGAGCCGTCCATGCAAATGACTTCGTCCGCCTCCCTCAGCTTCGCACCCTTCGGCTACAGTACAATAACATTTCACACATTGACAATGATGCATTTAAAAACAACAGTGCACTGGAAAACCTTAACATCTTCAATAACTCCCTGCAAGAAATTCCTGCCGCAGCGCTGACTCCCCTCTTAAATCTCAGAGAGCTCTACATGTCCAATAACCTTTACAAACATGCCACATTGGCTCATAGCTTCTCTAAATTTGCCAAACTCCAGCAACTCTCTATGGGTGGCCCTCTGTTGATTGGCCTGAAGAAAGCAGATTTTCATCCCCTGAAAGCCATCAAGTTAAAAGGTTTTGCTATTAAATGTTCCTCCAATCTAAGTTACTATGAGCCTGGAAGTTTGGAAGCTATTCAGACACAGGACATGAGCTTTGATATGGCCATAGATCAACAGCCTGGAGCCCTCCTTCACATGCTTCATGATCTCGCCAACAAGACCTTCAGATTCATCCAGTTCCGTAACCTCTTTGAGTTTATGTACTACCTGGGAAAGGAGGACATTTTCCAGGGTTTAAAATACATCACAACCAAACAGCTCATCTTTCACAGAGGTAAATTCAATGAGAATCTCCTAAGGATGGCTTTGATGAACTTGCAAGTTGCCCCTATCAAAAATGTAAGACTTCAGTACATCGACTTTGCTCGTTCGCCCACATTTGTTGATAGCGGAGCAGGTTCCAGCATCACAAACCTGGCACTGGATAAGTTGGATCTGTGGTGAGTATTGTTAAGGCACCGTGTTAAATAATTCAAAGGGAAATTTCTCATGAAACACCGACCTGTTTGTAAAATTAGCATTGAGCATTCAGTCCCTGAATCCATCTCGACCTCAAACCCATTAATTGTTTCCCAATAAAATTGAAAAACTGTAAAAATAGTTGCCAGTTTAGCCAAGATTCAGTTTAGAACAATTTTAGCCCCTACCAAGTTTCAACAATGCATTTTGTGCAGCTGCGTGTACTAAGCAGGTTAATGATTTGGATCGAAAAAGAAAGGAATGAAAAAAAAAAAACATGGTGATCAAAGTTATGAAATAATCTATGACCAGAACTATGACCATTTTGTTCCACTCATCCTTCAGTAATTGGTACAGATCTGTCTGTGCCAGCGTTATGCTACTTTCCACTTCCAGTTTTACTCCACTTCTTCAGTAAATTGTGGTTTGCAACATGCAACACTGTGGACGCCTACACTCGATTGCGAGAGTATAACAAAAACACCTTTGCCAACATCTTTGAATGTAACCTGCATTAGTTTACGTACATGCAGGACGCAGAAGCACAACTTCGCCAGCCTTTGTTCACAGACTGTGCATCAGTCCAATCAGGTTCCTTCCACCGACTTTCCACAGAAAAAAGCTTAACTTCTAATCAGGTTTCTTAGGTTTACAGCTAACTTACAATCTTACCACAGTTGACTGTAAAGTAAGACAGATACTGATGCTAGCCCTCAAATTTCTATTCATTTGCAGGTATATCAGCAACCCTGATGTGCTGCGGTTCGACTGGCGCTTCACCTGGTTTAATCACATTAAGGAACTCTCTGTTCAGTATGTGTATTTCAACTCTGTGCCTTGCGACGCCTGGGTTGAGATGGAAGGTGTGGAGATGCTGGATGTCTCCAACAATCGACTAAAAAATGAGTTCATCCTTAACCAGGGCTGTGATTATAAGGCCGTATTGCCAAATCTTCATACCTTCAACTTGAGCACCAATGACCTGAGCAGCTTGAAAGATTTATCATCACTAACAAGGGAGTTTAAGAAGCTGCAGGTGTTGGATTTAAGCTACAACAATCTGGGATCTACTGAAAAGAGTCAAGACTGTGTTTGGCAACAAAATATCACCCGGCTAATCGCTCATCACAATCGATTCGTAAGCAAAGCCCTCCTCTGTCTGCCCACGACAGTGCACTTCTTGGACCTGTCTTATTGCGACCTGGACCAGCTGAATATGATATACTTTGAGAAAGCCACTAACCTGCAAGAACTCCTGCTGAGTGGGAATAAGATCAAGTTCATCCCATCTAAGTGGGAAAGTCCATCCTTGCATTTCCTGGCTTTGGATGGGAATTCATTCGGCCTCATTAGCAAGGCATCCTTCCAGGATATGCCTCAGCTGTCTCACATGCGGGCAGGGAACAATCCTTACCATTGTACCTGTGAGCTCCATGCTTTCATTGAGGATACAATTTCCAATGAAAGGATTAACCTCACTGACTGGCCATTGAGCTACAGATGTTACCACCCAGAACCCTTTCTAAACAAATTGATCTTTAAATTCATTCCAGGAAAGGTGGCTTGTGATATCCGACTACTCATCATCATCTGTGTTGCAACCACCACAGTGGTGATCTTAATATTAATGCTGATTTGCTATATTTTTGACCTCCCATGGTACACGAAGGCCACCTATCAGATCATCAGGGCCAAGTACAGAGCTCACAAGGAAAGAGCAGCAGGCGAACCGGAGGCTTTTACCTATCATGCCTTCATATCATACAGCCACTCTGATGCAGACTGGGTGAGGGACCAGCTCTTGCCATGTCTAGAGGATAACCAAAACCCCTATCGACTTTGTATTCACGAGAGGGACTTCATGCCGGGAAAATGGATCATTGATAACATCATTGAGAACATCGAAAGCAGTCGTAAGGTACTAAACATGGTTATGTGATAGAAGGCATTTAGGTCAAAGTGAGGCTCTACTGGTACACACAACAGTTCCACTAGCTTCCAAAACCGCTTGCAGTGTCTCTCTCTCTTTGCCTGCTGCTTGTAGGCCTGGTTTTAGTCCGCTTAGGTCAGCCATCGGGAAGTAGCATGCACCCAAATAACTGGACCTCACCCTGTATAAGTTGCTTCATCTCTAACTTCTTTCTCTTCCTCCCAGGCCACCACCAGCCAGTTCGGTTAGGGTTTTGTCGCTTTTTGTTTTTCAACAATTTGAACTCTTTACTGTAATTCAGATCTAACCTAATTACTTTTAATTAGCTACGAACCAAACGTAACCTTTATTCATGGGTGATTCCCTTCTTTGTCACTGACTTTAAGCCAGGTTTTAGACACACCTGTTTCTGCAAAGATCTTTGCAATAACATCTGATGGGAAATATTCAGTAGTGGGTATTTTCAGTAGTGGCGAAACCCACCAGCTGGCGTTGCAGCGTCTGTGGAATTAGCTGCGTGATTACAAATGTGGGCTTATTAAGCAAGGTTAGGAAGTAGCAGTTTCGTGTTGCAGCAAACGTGTGATTTTCCCTTTCAACCTTTTTTAAGGAAGTTTTTAGTATCGTCTTGCAAGGTGTTTGAGTAATCTGATGGATTCCTAGAAACAAAAGTCAAATGAAAACTCAATGCCACGTTTATAATATTGATTCTTATATGGCTGAGAAAGAAATATAATTTCTCTGTCTGAATTTCTTTAGAAATCCCAGTGTTTTGTTTCCAGCAAATCGGTCAGGTCATTTGCATTTACACATGCAGCTCCTCCAGTTCGTGTCTAGATCAATTTATTGTTGCAGTGCATGTGTGGAAACAAGCAACGCCACGGAGCGTAGTGGGATCGAATTGTACTGACAAAAAGATGTCTACAGTTTTCATCCGTGCAAACATTCCCCAATGTTTTTACAGCCACTTTCACCCTCATCATGCTTAAAGCAAGTGCAATTATAAAGCATATTTTCAATGCTTTCCATTTTTTTCCCTCCGTTCTCAGGTAATATTCATCCTCTCCCGAAACTTTGTTAACAGCGAGTGGTGCAACTACGAGCTGTATTTTGCTCAGCAAAGAGCGATGGGGAAGACCTTCAGTGATGTCATCCTGGTGGTGAAGGAGCCCATTGATCCCAGCTGCCTGCCCAGCAAGTACTGCAAGCTTAAGAAAATGCTGAGCACTAAGACGTACCTGGAGTGGCCTCAGCAGGTCAACCAGCAGGCCTTTTTCTGGGCACAGCTGAAAAGTGTTCTGGGGAAGCCCACAATGACCCGTAGGGGGACGAACAGTCTTAAGAACAGAACTTCATCTGTGGGGGACATTTCCGTGAGCGCGCACCACCAAGAGGATGGAAGGCCAAACACAGAGGAACCTAATGTGGATGAAGAAGCAGAAATGGAGAGGAATAATGACAACCTGTTAAATCAGGGACAAATCCATATGGTTGCAGTTTGAACAATGATTGTACAATTGCTAATGTTCTTTCAATGGTGTCTCAGTTATGGCCAAATTGTTCTGCTTTGTCTCTGAGCTGCTCAGGCCAGGTGCTCGGCTGACAGGCCCTGAAAAGGCCACAATCTCGATGGCTCCGTGAGCCAAAGTGCAACTCTTTTGTTGCACTTTGAATAATGTGAGGTGCCAGCAAGATGCAGTGACAGGTGCCTCATTGTGAAAAGCCCGTGCTCTGTTACAATCCTGGTGCCAAGTGTTATGAGATCGCAAAGTTTCCAACTCCCACAGCCAAATCCACAGGTGACACAGGAATGTTTTACATCCTCCACAACAGAACCAAACTTATTCTTAGTACTCTTTTATATACGGTTTGCTTTGAGGAGATTCGACCTGTTGTGACTGTAGGTAGATTATTACATTCAGAACATGCTTAGTGTCATTTCAGCTTATGATAAAATACGAGCACGCAAGTAGAATTTTTTTAACGCTCATCACTTGTTTAAATTGAATTGGCTCGATCAGCTAAACATCTCAGGTGTTTTAAGTTGACGGCACCTGTCTTAAATGATTACATAGGAATTTATATCAGTATGTGAGGATTGTCGAATATCTGTTTTCACTTGATCTGTTTTTGCTCTTTGTCTTAGTCCTGCTGTTTTCTCCAAACCTCTTTCAAAACTCTCATGTCATGAAGATATGACATGATGTTGTATTCATAAGTGTGTTGGAGACAATTTGCCACTAGGGGGCAGAATAACTCCAAAACAGAAAAACCACAAATCATCACAAACACACAGTTCCACATCGAGGAGACGTGTTTGTGTCCAGTGTTTACTGTCCTTTATGATCTAGACTGAACTTCCCCTGAGAAAACATCTAGTTCTCCAGTTTATTCAAAACCAACAGTATGAAGTGAAAATGCTTAAAAACAAAAGGTGGCCAGTGATTCTCAACAGACAGACAGTGATAAGACAATGACTCCTTCATATTCCACAGTGTAAATAAAAATACAGCCTGAACCTGCAGTGATTTGCAGAAGAGTGAATGTGAAAATTCAGAAGGAAGGTTGGGTTCTGATATTTAATGGGGAAATCGTGTTTTTCTTAATAACAATCTTGCTTTTTTTTTCTGTATAATAACAGTTACTATATTTGGGAAAACAATTTTCACATTTTTGCATGATTTTTTAAATTTATTTCAAAGTTAATTTCTTTCGTTTCCACATTCAGTATTATGCCAAATTTGCATATTAGTAACCCCCCAAAAAAAAAAAAAAAAAACACTATGCAAACGTGACCAGTAGATGACACCATTGAACTTAACACTTTCTGGTACAGACGGGAAGTGAAACTTCATCATCACCGCAAATACATGTAGAATCCTATGTTCATATCTTCTCTGTACATTATGTCCCTTGTATTACTTGTAAAAAGCAGGACACACGTCCACCTAAACAGTATTAATATGTCACCAAATAAATAGTAATGGTATCAGCGTGTTTGTGAATCCTTGCATCATTTTTTTTTCACCAGACAAGTCGGGAAAAAAACGTGTTTTGTGTCTTATAATTACTTTTTTGCGGTCTGAGAAAATCTTGGGTTTTCGTTAATGCAGCCAAAGGTTGAATTTGGAAGCATCACTTAGTTTCAAGTTAATAAATGTCAAAAAACAAACTCAAAAAAAAAACTCATTTTGCACTATTGCCGGTGAAACTGCTTTGCCACATTACTGAGACTTTCAAAGTGTGTAGTGTGTGTACATATTTGCTTGTGGGTCCAAAATGAAAAGCTGAAGAGCAACTCAAGCCTGAGTGAATCAACTCATAACTGCAGTGACCTTTTATTTTATTATTATTTTTGCAGCACTGTAAAATCCCCCGTGCACTTGGACGAATGTTTAACTAGATGCATGCAAATGCACATAAAACATACACTGGCCACCTGGAGATACTGATGTAAATCAGCCTCAGTGTTTTGCATCACATTTACTGGCCTATTTGTATTGCTTCTCAATTTTGACTGCCACTCAGCCATAATCATCCCTTTAATTGCAAATGATGTTACAGGAAAGCATTAGTCACATCTAATAAGCAGAAGTGATACCAGGTACATTCCACATAGGCAGCGAACAAGGACTCTTCAGTTTACCAGGATAAATAAAGGAATCCATTCAGCCTTCTTCTTGTGGTTAACAGCACCCGAGATAAATGCCACCGAATCTCACAGGAATTCTTTGTAGGGTTCATGCAAAGCTCCTGAGGATAAAACTAAATGCCCACATGAGAACATGAGGTTCGTGGTGAGAGCTGGGCTGAGGTGGACCTTGGATGGGTTAAAGGTTATTTTATTGCCCTGAATTGACAAAATCTCAAATTTCGCCAGTGGTTTTTCTTACATTGAAGACATTGCAGAGTTGGTCCTTTTGCAAAGGATGCTGCCATCTTAGCCATGACAGGTCACACAAAAGCAAATAATGATAACATAAATCAGCACATAAGCCTTGTTTGCAAAGAAAATCTACAAAACAGTTTGACATTTCACTTTTACTTTGGAAAAAAGAAACCAGCGCATCAGCCTGCAATTAAGAACATCATAAACCACATATTAGATTTTTTTTGGTGCCAGTTTGAACACACAGCAGAGACCTAAAGTAGCCCTCAGTACTCAAGGGAGATCGTGCAATTCCACTTTTTAATCCACTTCTTATCTTTGCTGTTTTTTAGTTCCACTCACTTGAAACTTTTGGTGTAAAGGAGCCTATCAGTCCTACAGCTGCAGTCCACCAACGTGTCCAGTGCCTACACGTACCAAACGGACCCGACAGAGCAGACCCTCCTGGGTCTGAACCTCTGTACAGAGTGTGAATATTTGTTCACAGAGCCAAGGAGATCCAGAGGTCAACTCATATGTTTTACAAATGACCAACAAGACATATGTGATAGACCAAAAAAAAAAAAAAGACGAGCTGAACAACCCCAGAAAGGAGACACACGCAAAAAAACATTACGACAAAATTACGTCGAATGGACTCATTTGTCATCATTTTGTGTGTGTCAGTCAGGATGTGGGGGGGGGGGTCTTCTGTCTGTCTGTGCCCAGGGGCTCATTTGCTGCTCGTCCACCTTTGCTTGCACACAGCCTGGAAGAGGAACTTTGCGTTTTACCAAAAAGTCTAAACATCGTAGTGAAGAAATACTCTGATACGAGCAAATGTCCTGGATTCAAAGTCTTACTCAAGTAAAAGTGTAGAAGTATTAGCGTTGAGAATACTTGAATTGCCCAAAGTAAAAGTACTGCTAATGCAGAGTAGCTCCATTGACATAATTGAATATGATATTTTTAAATGATAATGATTGATGCATTCATCACTTTTATATTGCATTTGTTCAATTTAAATATTTGAAATACTTTATGTATGTTTGGCTACATTGTGAGTATTATAATACTTATTATATTTAAGTAATCTGATTCTATAATGTAACTATGATTTGAAAATAAATGTAATGGAGTAAAACTGAGATTTCAGATTTAAATCTGAAATGCAGGCTCGTGAAGTCGATGTAACAAAGAACTGCAATAGTCAACCAGCAACACCTGATAGTTGTACATGAAAGCAGAAGTAAATGTACTTTCCAGCACTGACTCCCCATAAATGGTCACACTGACTGTCCTTACTACTGTCCTACTAGTGCGAAAGGCCCAAAGCCTCTGCAGCAGCCAGATACCAGGGGGGAGGCTCACCTCTGCAAGTGGGCGGTGTCGCTGCGGTCCGGAGGGGAGGGGCTACCTTGATTGTGATTTATAGGCTCACAGGTGAGCGGGACCCTACGTGAGGAAGGCGCGTCCACTTACATTCGTGTTGAGGTGAGTTGCTGCTGTTTGTGTGTCTCAATCTGCGGAGTGTAGAGAAAAGTGATGCCGAGGTTTTCGTGCTTTAGTCTCTGGCTCAGTTAATTAACACCTACTTTGCATTTGACATTCAAAGGCTTTTAATTAGCTCCCTGATCGCGGCGGGAACGGCTGATTAACCGCACTCATCGAGACTAATTAGGGGAATGTGGCACCGCATCATTCAGCAAAGTGATGTCTGTTCTCTAAAACTTCCCTCCTCACACACTCCGTCACACACAGGTACAGAGCAGCTCTGAATTATTGATGGCAGCTCTCTCTCACTCCTCTTGGAGGCCAGATAAGAATCAGCAGTCTGAATGCTGGAACAGGAACCTCGGGATGTATAAAGTAACGCAAGCCTCAATCTGAATCTAGTTTACATGCAGGGCCAGCAGGGGGTCTGGCTTTTGTCCTCCAGTGCTTCACGGAGGTGGGAGTTGGAATGACTCTTCTCAGGTGTCTGCAGTGAAGGAAAGGTGGAAGGTTCTGACCCTTACAGAAGGTTAAAATTTGGTTTGATATTTGTGTTTAGAATGTTTCACTATATGGGCCAATGCAAAGTGACTCAGAAGCCCCCCCCCCCCTTAACAAATGTTCAGAATCAGACGTCAAACTCCACAGACGGAGACAAAATGTCCTGTAATAAAAGTAAAATGTCTACAGGCCTCAGACTTAAAATGGCTCAATAAAGAGTGAGGGGCCTTTGCCATGTGTCCAGGGGCCCGTTTTTCTTGTAATCTGTTAATGGCAGTGTTCACATGTGATGGAACTTTTTTTATTCTCTAGCTCGTCTTTTATTTAATCCCCCTGCCCCCAAAGGACACTTTGTTTCTATTTAAAAGTTCCACTTAGCAGAAACTCTTCACTCAAAATGAAGTAAAGGTTCCTCAACTGTATTTAATTGCACTCATTGAGTAAATGTACCTGCTCACAACTTGTGTAGTTTGTAACTATACTTTAAAAGCAGATATTAAGCCATTAAAAAAAAGGCTTTATCCTAATCTGAGGGCTCATTTTACATGTTGAAAGGAAATTTGATCTCAGCATTTAACTGGGCGTCTCACTCAGTGTCTGTTTCAAAATGTATCGCTGCTAAAATACAAATAAAACTACAAACCGGCATCTAAACTATTCAGTGTTTCTTCAGAAATAAAAGCATCTGACTGAATTCAATGATGGTGAAAATGGCAGGTCCCACACTATGCACATTAACATGTGGACTTGGAGGTGAACCTAATGCCACTGATGGCAGTGTACCATAAGTATCTCAGATTGACACACACACACACACACACACACACACCAGGACCCTGATAACTGACCCACATGAAATTCAGCTGCAAACATGAGCCTAAATGGGTTTGAAACCGGCTCTGTTCTGTCGAGTCACTTGATAGATGACGTCGTTGTGCAGGTTCTGGTCCTCGGTGTACCAGGCTCAACCAGTCTCTGGTCCACGTTGCCATGTGAATGATCATTTCCCCCCAGTTTTGTCCCATGCTTATTTTTTTTTAAGCCCCCCCCCGCCCCCTTTCCTTCAAATAGTGATTCTGCTGCTTTGTCCTCTTTTCATTCTGTAGGACTGAGAAAATGTGCTCCAACCTGCAAAAAGCTGTGATGGGCCTCATTGAAGTGTTCCACTCCTACTCTGGGAAAGAAGGTGACAAGTACAAACTGAACAAACGGGAACTCAAGTCTCTGTTGAAGGAAGAACTTGGAGACTTCCAGGACGTGAGTGTGTTGGCAGTTTTTAGAGCATTTTGATACACACTGCTGTTGCTGTGAGTATTATGGAGATGATATAAAAATATTAGGTTAACGTCTTAACTGGACTGAATAAAAGTGACTTTGCTTTAGTGTTTTCTGATGTAAAAGTAAACGGTATCGGACCATGTTCCCATAAATGTGCTGGGCCCAGTGACACTGCAGGTAACTGGTTTTTACCCTTAAAGAAGCAAAGGGTAAATTCTCAGCAGCCTTATACTGCAGCAGCTTAGATTTTGTTACCATGGCACGGCCCCCCTGGCTTGGGTGGCAACGCCGTCTGAAAGCTCTGACCCACTTAATGGCCTAATTATGATCGTAAATGGAGACTCCATTCTAACTTTTAATTAACCTGCAGTAGTAAACTGATATGCTGCTATTGTTGCCAAACAAACCTTCAGGGGAAGGTTTTTTTTTTTTCAGCATTAGGAGTTTAGATGAGGTCGTCTGGAGGAGTTCCGGAAAAGCCGGTTGACCACGATTACAAACTGCAGAGCGTGAGCAACAAGACGACATAATCTGAACTGAAGGTTCCTTTAGTTTAATGGCATTTATTCAAATGCTGATGCACTGATCAATGCATCAGTGTCCGTGCTGACCTTTGTCCTCCGTGACGACATTATGACCACCTGGGGCTGATGGGTGCAAATATGCCAGAGGTTTTAATATTAAACTTAAAGTTTTTAATCCTGATGCTTCTGTTTCAGGGCAGCAATGACCCCATGGTAGTCGAGAAGATTATGACTGACCTGGATGAAAACCAGGACGGGGAAGTGGACTTCCAGGAGTTTGTCGTTCTCGTGGCTGCACTGACTGTTGCCTGCAACGATTTCTTTGAGGGCTGCGACAAAAGCTCCTAACAAACCCTAAATGACTTTGTGCAGTAATGTAATGTTTGAGTCATTTCTTGATCACAGCCAATAACAGCTTCTGTCTTCCATCCTAATAAAGATGATGTCCAGTTTTCCTGTCGGTTGTTTTAAGAAGCACGTCTGGTGGCTTAATGTCAAAGCATTTTAAAGACTCACAGGGGAATCTGTTCCCCCTCAGGCAACTTTATGGCGTTGATCTCTTATTTGCCAGCAACCTTGGGCGCCACCCAGTGTCTGATGGGGGTAATTCATATCACCACACTAATAATCATCCGACAGCTCTGACTGCACTGGGACGAGACCTTCACGGGATACCCGCCCCAGAGACTGAGACACAAATCATGGCTGGGTATAGAAAAAGAACACAGTACTTTAAATGGTGTGAGGAACAGCTCACGAGCGAGTCTCCGACCATCATCCGATACGAAGTGTTAATGATAAAATGAATGCGGACTATCTGCTGAATAGAAATACTGTAGCTGCTGGTGCAGGATAACAGCTGCAGTTTAGGGAAGGCTTTGAGTAGTTTGTCAAACAAAGGTGGATGAGATCTGACATTTCTAAACCTGAAGGGTAGTGCAGGGTGTGGTGCTGCTCTGGAATTTCAGATGCACTCTATTATTTGAAGACACATGGTTAAGAGGTTTTATTGACTTTACTTAGTATCTGTACATAAGGTAGTGGTGCCCTGAAAGAACACAAACATTGACATGAAACATGAATTAAATTGTAATCTCCTGTAAGAAGGAAAAACTCTTAACCCTTAATGAAGCTTTTTTTTTTTTTAAAAGGGTTAAATACATATTCAACAGCTGCACATTAACAAAGCAAGTGGAACATCTGAACGATACAAATTCCCAAAAGCTTTCAACATCAGCTTGTGACGGCAGACGTTTATTCTGCCAGGTATTCAAACCAAAGAAGCCGGCTTTGCATAGACAAACACTGTTGATAGTCGATGTAAATTGTGAAGTTATGGAGTCGTCCAACATTAATGAGTGTGCAAATACTGCAGGTGTGGGCACTTGTTTTTCACTTTTCAGACTTGTTGTTGCTGCTGCTTCCTGCACAGTCAGTTAAACCCGTTTGATGCAAGAACGATGGGGCGAGCAGGATAAAACACGAGCTCATGAGGTGTCGGCCCTGACGCTGTCATGCAACACGCTGTCATGGACGCCATCTAATTGTCCTCTGAGTCAGCTGGTTCTGACTGAGAGGCTGTGGTTGATGGGGTCCTGCATAATCAACCACTTCACTTTTAACCGTTGGGATTATTTCCCACGACAGATAAGTGCACTTGTGTTTTTGTCAGAGCTGTTCTGACAGGTTTGAAACGGGCCTGGCTCAGAAAAAAAAAACAGTTATATTTAAGGCCCCGGGAAACAACACGGTGTGTCTTGCAGTAAAAACATTTCTACTGTACTTTGTGAAAAACAAGTTTGTTAAGAAAGTAGCACTGAACAAGCTGCACAGGTTTTTGTCAGTAAAGCTTAGTAAAACCACACACACAGGCTGCAGATCAACACAAATATTCTTTTGTTTCCCCAACAAGTCATGGAGACTTAGATTTAGTCAGAAAGAAAAAGAAAAAACAAGCTCCTCCCATTCAGAGCTGTTGGAAGATTGAAAAGGAATCATCGCCTTTGTTTTGTCACGTAGACAAACATACTGTACATGAGCCTTCGGATCCTTTACCCTCTTTGAACCACTAAGATATCAACTGAAAACCAGATGATACACACCCATTATTCCCCGCGGCAAACTCTCCTCAAATAAGATACTCAATACTCAAACCTGTTTAATCCTCTAAAACCATTAAGAATAGTTACATACTCAGTATTTGGCTGTTCATTCTTGTAAGTCTAGTACAATACTTAAGGTCAACGGTTGATAAACTACCTGATACTTTTACCTTTGATTCCACGTAGCCAGTAGTGGACTCTGAGGGGAAGGGACACAAAAGACCAATGGCCCCTGATGCACTGTAGATGATGTAGCATTGGGTGCGTTGGACAGTTGGAGCTCTAATAACTGGGCGGGTGGGGTGAAGGGAAAGATGGCATCGCTTGCCAGATTCTATTTTAAATTGTTTTTTTTTTTCTGTTTTTGCAGCCTGGGAGCTCAGCAGGTTGAACACCAGGCACTAGCCTACCCACCAGGCGTGTGTCCTTTAGCCAGACGCTCGGCACTAGCTCCCCAGGTGCCCCCTGCGGGACGATGGGTTAAATGCACACTCACCGGCCACTTTATTAGGTACACCTGTGCTCCCTCTCCTTCATTTTAAATAGGGTGTCCAAAACCTATTATTTACACATACGCCTACATGAAATCAGCTGCCTGCTTTATTAGCAGCGTCAGTCTGCAGCTTCTGACAAATTGATGACAAATATGAGTTGTAAATCCTGGCTTTTGCTGGTTGGGCCGTATCAGACAATGCCGTTTTCTCAGCTGTGATCTCAAAATGTATCTCTTGGAGTTTTCCCATGGCTTTTCTGGTTATGTTGTGGAAAAGGAAAGCTGCTGAAGAAGAATTGCCGTCGTTGCTCGGGGATGATTTAAAATGTTGGACACAAGAGGGCAGACTGAGGCCTAAGTCTGCCCACTTGTGTCTGACATTTTAAATCCTTCAGAAACACACAAACTACACGAGAAAGGATGTGAAAGAGGCAATGATGCTGCAGGCAAACAGCAGCTACTGTGGGGGCACCTTACATCCCCTGGTTTCCCCCTCAGCCAACATCCACATGTGGAGTTTTGCCTGCTTAGCTGCCTTAAATGTAATAAATGAGATGGAATTTCCTTTAAATGGTCCAAGTGGAGGCTGGGAACATGTTTATCTCCTGGAAGCTGTGTGACACAGAGGGAACACTTTGCCTTTCATGGTGAGGATGCCTGTAGCTCACCTGTCATGAGGAAGACATTTATCTGATTCAGACTCATTTTCATAAGAGCAGAGAGCCTATAAAATGGATGTGACGGGAGCTGGAGCCACTCTCTTCTCACATCCACATAACTGTTGTGTGTTGAGTATCAGCGTTCAGGTGAGTCCCTTTCTGTTCAGTTTTTATTTTGATCTTTAATAATCACAGAAAACCAAGTGTATTGAAAATTATTATTATGCTTCAGTTTTTGTACAGATTAAACAGAGAAGAAATGAGGAGCTAAGTGAGTTTTGTGTGTGTTAGTAAAACCCACTGTTCATGTTGCCTCTGGATTAGAGAGACTGACATCAATCAGCCACAACTTTAAAACCACTGGGTGGTATTAATGTAATGGCTGATTGGTGATTATGTCTTCCTATTAGCCTAATGGGAGAAGATTCATTTTAACTCGGAAGAAACATAGTAAACGTGTTTTTTTTACACACACACAAAATCTGAACTGAACGTTCCTCCAAGTCACCTGGAGGCATTTTCAGCTGGACGTATAGTTAATACAGTTTGTTTTGCCACAGTACAGATACTGAACTGTGCACGTCGTCCGACAGATATAAATCATAAAAGCTGAAACTGCTGTAAAGAAAAGTTTACCCACTATTGTGTTTTACATAATGCTGTAATACTGCCGAGTAAAAGCAGAGCATTAGAAGCTTGAGCTCTACAATGGCTCACATGAACAGATGTGGTATTATTGGACGTTAATGTTCCAGTTTCACGCTGTATTTTGTATTAATCTGATACTAATCTGAACATAACTAATAATAACCACCACCACAAAGTAACTTGATGGAAAATAACAATTTTTATCTTCCAGCACTGGATGGTCTCTTGTGCTGGTTCTGGTCCTCTGTGTCCAGAGCTGAGCCCCAAGTTGATCTTTCCCTGGTCCTGTTTTGTCCCTTGCTGCTTTTCATTGCTGCTCCTTTTACTCGTAGCACTGAGAAAATGAACTCCAACCTGGAAAGAGCTATGGTGAGCCTCATCGCCGTGTTCCACAAATATTCGGGAAAAGAAGGTGACAAGTACAAACTCAGCAAAGGAGAAGTCAAGACCCTGTTGCAGAAAGAACTTGGAGCTTGTCAGCAAGTGAGTAGTGTTTTAAACAGAAATTTTATACAAACTGTTGTTACAAACCCTCATTTTATCCACAAATAACCAGACGTTTGTAGTAATATCAATACCTACCTGTTGTACACAGTTTATTTATTATATCAAGTTGAAATTAATTAAAAAGAACATTAAAGGCAAACTAGTGGAGGAAGGATGGCTTATAATCTTTCATAATCCTTTCACGTTCTAATAATTATTTGGAAAAAGTTTCTTTTTCATTCCACACAGTTGAAGCATGAAGATAAATAATAGCATAAAAACAGTATAAGTCATAAATATGCTTTTGTATGTTTCAGCCCAGTTTTAAAAAAAGAGGACACAGTAGTTGATGATTTAAGATTCTCAGATCCTCTTGTGACGCAGTGAGACTTTGGGATAGTTACTAAGATCAGATCAGAGCATGAAAGAGGGCGTTTGGGTCGACTTAGAGCAACTATTAGTAGATTCTGCAAAAGAAAAATGTTTTTTTAGCTTTGCTAATATTTCTGAGGTTTAAGCAGCAGGTTTAAACTGGTTCGGTTTTCTGCTGCTCCCATCATGTCTCTGACTCTGGTCTCTGTTCACCCCGTCCTCCACGATGTCTGCAGTCTCCTTCTCTGTCTCTCTCTTATCACCCTCAGTCTCTTGCTCTCTCCTCCCCATTTTCCAGCCACCCACAGCTGTTTCTATTCACCTGATTGCTCTTCGCTCCTGCAACCTGTCACCTGTTTCTTGTCTGGTCATTAAGCCTCAGTCTTGTTTTTTCCCCCTGCCCGGCTTGTGTTTGGGCACTTTGTCCAGTTTTTGTCTGCGTGGGTTTTGACCCCCATTTACCTTCACTTCCTGTCACTCTCTTACGTTTGTCCTCCTTTTTACACCAAACCTGACCTCAGCCTGAATTAACAGGTTTCATACAGCCTACTTTATGTTGTTGCTTAGGCTTCCGAGCCTTTGTACCTGTGAGGACAGATTAGGAGAACAGAAAGACATGATCTTAGATTTAAGAAAAAAGTTAAACTTTTGCAACATCCAGAACTGCGTGTCGGCTAAACGATGTAGTGACTCTACTACCTTCATTCATTTTCTTACACATTAACATTTTTCTCCACTGAAAATATAGTCACACACTTTTCCACTTTAGTAAATACAAGATGCAATTAATACATATTTGTGCTCAGGATTATATTCCGTCCTGAGTATTCATAAACCTTCTCACAAGGTGCCACTGCAAAAAAACATTTTGCCGAACCTCAGAAGTTTTCTCAGACGTGCAAAAATGTCAAACCGATTGCAGGGGCAGCAGTTGTTTCCCACAGTTCCTCCTATTAACATCAGTGTCCTTGGACATTCGCTCCAACGGCCTGAAACGGGCCACTAAACCATCATCAGTGTCCTGAATATCTCGTCGTGGATCAACAGTAGTTAAATTGTCAAAAATTAGACGGGATACCTTATCTGAAACCATGTAAATTTCAGCAGCTGCCATATGATTAGATATTTGGTTTCATTATTTAACATATTTGCATGATGATTCTTCTGTTTCAGGCTGGTGATGACTCCAAGGTAGCGGACATTATGAAAAGCCTGGATTTGAACAAGGACGGTGAAATGGACTTCCAGGAGTTTGCCATTCTCGTTGCTGCAGTGACTATTGCCTGCAATGCTTTATCTGAGGGCTGCAACAAAAGGTCCAACAACCATTCAATGACGCTGTCCATCATACAGTTTACATAATAACATTAATCAGGTTTATCATAGACTTGCAATGTTGGAGAAGATGCAAAAAAGTTTTTAAAATGTATTTATTGTTTTTTTTTTTGTGCCTTTCAAAAGTCTCATATGCTAAGAAAGATGATGTCCAAGTGTAATGTCCTAAACACACGGAATCAGACACTGGGTGGTGCCTCAGGCTTCCAGCATGTAAACCTGGGGCACCACCCAGCGTCTGATGGCATTTGTCCGCTGTGACGACTCTTAAGGCTGCACACGCTTAACGACTGTACGGCTGATTAGGAATGGGAGTCATTCGTGACGACTGGTCGGACCTAGTTGGTCCTGGTCAGTGTCAGTCTGGCTCAGTCTGCAGAGACGAGAAGTGTGTGCTGTCAAAAGATTCTAGTCTGTGGTCATATGACCCAGTCTCACAATGATCATCTTAAACGTGTTTAATATTTACCACCGGGATCGATGACGTCACCACGGAGGCAGTAACTGCAGCATCACCTGCTTTATGACGTAATTTTACCTTCAGTTCCCTGCGTAGGCTCTATAGTCCGCGATGTTCTCCGCGATTTTGCTGCTTATTTCGTCTTCTGTTCCTTTAACCACACATTATTAAGTTAAAGTCAAAGTTCCCGGTTGCCGCCATATTGTTTTCGGCGCAAAAACACGGGGGGATTCCCGTTCTCGCGGGATTTAGACGTTACAAGGTCCAGTTGTTCCCGACCTGTGGCTAAGTGCCCCCGTTTTGCTCAGCCGTCAGGTGTGTGCCTCTTCCAGCCAGTCAGAGACTGGAAATCTGTGATAGTTGGTTGGAAAGTCTTTATCTGTGAATTGTCCGATCTTTGACAGCCACGCTAGTCTTCACGTGTGTCCCCAGCTTAAGTCGTCCAGCTCATGATTATCCCACAACTGCCTTTTCACTGGCACCTGGAGACGCTTGTAGTGGAAAATGCTTCACTTCTCATCATTTCTGACCACCCGGCTGGAGAGGCAGGCCTAAGAACCCTGTGGAGTCCTTAGCTCATTATTAGTGTGACGGTCATCTGGGGGTTGTTGTCCTGCCCCATCGTGTGTCCACACAAGTTGTTGGAAGGGATGAAAAAAAACATCATTGTGAGTGTTTGATTAGTGGTGTCGTCCACTTCCTGGTCACTTCTTTCAGATGCAAACAGACTGCTGAGTCTTGTCCTGAGTCGTGCCTTGCATTTGTGAAGTGAACTGATGGGGTTTTTAACCGTGGGTCCTGATATCAGTACAGTCCTCCCTCCACCAGTCCAGCACCTGACTGTTCATTGGGTCAGACCTATCGCATGACATCACTGCTAGAGCGACTAAGACTGTCTGATCATCATATCCATTACTGTCGTCACAGTGCACATCGAGTGTGTACATCACACCAACGAGTGTGTACCTGTATATTTGTTTGGTAGATTCTGGAAGCTTATGCTGTCCATCATTGACAGCGGTGGAAGAGCTGCTCAGATCATTTACTTGAAAATAGGGAAAATGTAATAGTGCAGAAATACTGTAATACTGTTGAGTAAAAGTTCAATTCAATTCAACTTTATTTATATAGCGCCAATTCACAACAAAGTCATGTCACGGCACTTTACAGAATAAAGTCAGGACTAAAAGTGCAAAAACATTAGTTCTAGAATGGCTCACATCAATAGATGTGGTATTATTGGACTTTAATGGTTCAGTTTCACACTGGTAAGTCTGAAAAGTAACATAGCTAATATCAATAACCACCTCCACAAAGTCAATTTGGCAACATCATAATTGCAGTATTTTTTTCCCTCCAGCCGCCTCTTGAAAATTAACAATTTGTATCTTCCTGCATTTTGGTTTCCTGCGCTGGTTCTGGTCCTCTGTTTACAAAGCGGAACCCATCTCTGATCCGAGTTGCCTTTTGCATCTTTTTCTCAGAAGATCAATTGCTTTAAATAGCCACTCTCCTGCTTTTGTTATTGGTAGGACCGAGAAAACGTGCACCGACCTGGAAAAAACTATGATGAGCCTCATTGCAGTGTTTTACTCCTATTCTGGAAAAGAAGGGGACAACACCAAACTGAACAAAGGGGAACTCAAGGCTCTGTTGGAGAAAGAACTCGGAGACTTCATTGAAGTGAGTACCTGATGGGTTTTCCAGAGCAAAATACACATTTTAGCATCGAGCGCTATGAAGATGACATCAAATCAATGTGTGAGGTACTTTAACCAGGCTGAATAAAAGTAAATCACACATTTATTTTAACAGAAAAATTATTTATAGAACAAAAACATTAAAAACATTTTTTGAAACTTTTGTCCTATTTAGTCCTGCTCTCCTCTCTGTTCAATGCCACAGTCTTTTTGTTTTGTTTGTTTCACGCCGACCTTAAACTTTTCAAGTTTTACTTGGCTTGGCACTGACGCTAAGATCTGCTCTGGCTTGCACACTCTTAATGGCTGCACTTGTGCAGTTTTGGGGTTGGCTGTCGTCTCCGGCGACACCTCGGCACAAAGCCAGTGGGGCAGGGGGAGTCAGACCGTGAAACATGTTGAATAAAAGCAATTTTTATTTTTTTTTTAAATTTCGTTTTGCATAGTGACACGACAAGTACCAGCCCCGGAGCACTTTCACTTTTAATATGCAAATCTTGATCAGTGCCTGTTTTGTCTAATTTAATTTTTGCATCATGATGTTTTGTTTTAGTGCACCGATGACCCTACGAAAGTCCAAAGCATTATGAATGACCTGGACTTGAACAAGAACGGTGAAGTGGACTTTGAGGAGTTTGTTCTTTTCGTCGCCATGCTGACTATGGTGTGCCATGAGTTCTTCAAACAGTCCGCCCAGAAATCGTGAGCTGGGGGTGGAGGGGGGCAAGCCCAGCAAGAAATACAACCTGACGTTTAATCAACAGCAACAATGTTAGTCATGTTGGAGATGTAAAAGTCTGAATCATTCCTTCCTCACTTTGTACTGTCCCTGCTAACAGGTCCATCCTTAATAAAGCTGTTGTCCTATTGTCACGTCTGTTATTTCAGATGCAAACTGGATAATATCAGGTCACTTTACAGATAAAGAAATGTGCCTCTTCAGGCTGGTTCGCAGCATTTGAATGGAAAAGTCATCACAGGTACTTTGTGAATTTGAATTAGCTGACGATACTTCAATAAACTATGCAAACCAAGAAGAAACCAAATAAACTGGAATAAGAATTGTATTTGTACTTCAAAGTTCTTAGTAAATGTAGTACACTTACGATTTTGTTAATACGACTAAAACAGTGTACAGTACTTGACAAGTTACTTTAGGTTCACTCATAACTCAGTCCAGAGTCCTTCCCTCAAAAACAACCAGGAAGTGGGTTTGTTTGCCCTGCAGTTCCATCTAAGTTGATAAAAACTAGTAACAAGTGGGAATCAAAGTAGAGAAGTTTCATCTGTGGTGCATCAGTTAGTTTCTCCCTTCAAAGTAGTATAGTAAATATTTGTACATTCGAATATTACAGTTTCATGCAGTGTCAACATTGCTAAATATTCTTCCTGTAACCTCCGACAGAGGTTGATCCCTTTCTGTCCCCGCTGTGGATCTGACAGGTTGTGCTGAGGCTTTAACTCCGGTCTCCTGCATGCAAACCAGACCCCATACACACCCACCTACCACCATATTCCCTCGGGCACAACTTCCACTGAGCGCTGGCACCGGATGTAAGATATGAGCTGTGGAATATTCCACAACATAATATCAAGACAAAGTGAGCTGTGTAAAAATTGCACACATGTGGGTCCTGGGTGTGTCTGCACTTTACTGACTTTACAGCCATGTTTGGGGTGTTTCCAGCAGAGCAAGTTCATCTTGTTTAAGTATAATTAATCGGAGTAAACAAGCATGAGAACAATCCTCACATGAGGCTCATGTACCTTTTTGATCAGGAGGCTTTGACATTGGCATTAGAGCCTGTTCAAATTATTCATCAAGATCTCGTCTCACACAGGAAACAGCAGCTATTTTCAGCTGTAATTCATTGCTGTTCCATGAAGTTCCAACTTGATTTAGTTACTGTGAAGTGAACGCAGCAAACATAGTTGTGGGTGCCCCACCCTTCATTTCCAAACCGCACTAATCCACCTTAAATCCAAAAGCAAACTGAGGAGGTGTTTTACCTGCCATGGGACCAATCAGCTCCCTAGAAATTCAGAGCTTCCCTCCTTCTGATGCCAACATTGACACAAGTTCAAAATACCCGTATCAGGAGAATCACTTGGTGCATAAAAAAATGTTTTATCTTCTATTGTTAAATGGTGAAATTCTTTCAGAGAAACAGAAACAGTGGCACCTTCCCCTTGAATGATTTTCTCGTGCACTGAAGTATTGCTTTCCTTCCTTGTGTTTCCTTAAGGGGAACATACGTGATCTTCCTTCACAGACAGCAAAAAATATTGTATTTGTGCATGTGCACGGTGGTGCAGGGGTAAACACTGTAGCCTCAGTGACCGGTGAGACATTTCAGTACATGAAGCACTATGACGTTGAGCACAAATTGTCTTTTAAATGTGCAAATATCAAAACTCTTCAGAGCAAAATTGACCTTTTACAAAATGACAAAATTTCTGTCTTTGACAAATATGTATTCGACAACGCTGCAACAACTTATAAGGCATATATATGGACGCCAAATGGCATTGCTACGTGGTTTACACACCTCTCTGACACACCTACATTCCTCCTGTGCTTTGTTTTGAGTGAACAGGTCTATGTATTTGTGCATTTAACTGCAATCATTGGCCTATGTTTTCAGTCACCTGTCAGTAGGAGGCGTCCTGTAGAGGCTATATAACTGATGGGATGAGAGCTGAAGTCACCTGCTCTCCTCCCTCTCTTCTTTTTCTGTGTTCAGTGTTTGGGTGAAACTAGGTGAGTTTTCTGTATGATTGCATTAGTTTAAAAACCCTGGATGTTTAATCTGGTCAAAATCGGCCACGAAAAAGAAAGAATAAGATTATAGAGAAATTCCTCCAAATGCTTTAGTGTGTCAATTGTCTATGAGCTTACAAAGATGACTACAGCTGTGCTATATACCGATATAGATATCGATGTAAATATAGGACTCTGCAAACCTGCAAAGAAAAAAAGTAATGCTGCAGAAATATAAAAAGTGCAGTAAACGTAGCATCTAATAGAATACTCAAGTGAAATGCAAGTAGCTCAAACCGCTAGTTAATTACAGTACTTGAGTAAATGTACTCAATTATACAAATGTACCTGTGGTATTTATAGTTTGTAACTGTACTTTATTGCAGACATTAAGCTATTTCTATAGGCAGTAATGTTTTTTTCTGTCAGCATTTATTATTTTTCACTCGTAAGTTCATTCGTCTCTGGCTTTTCCATTCACTTGTAGGACTGAGAAAATGAGCTCCAAACTGGAAACTGCGATGAACACCGTCATTGCCGTGTTCAATGGGTACTCTGGAAAAGAAGGGGACAAGTACAAACTGAACAAAGCGGAACTCACGAACTTGTTTCAGAAAGAACTTGGAGGTTGGCCCAAAGTGAGTATATGTTGGCTTTTTTCATTTACTTTAAATGATTATTCTATTATAGCACCAAACACGTAATTAAATTCAAATTAATTACATTTAAAAAGTCAAATAAGATGAGAAATTTTGCTGTACAACCTTTATTATATTTGATTGGTCAAAGAAGTTCTATGAGGGCTGATTCAGAGTATGTTGAACTGTGTGTATCCCTCCGCTTCACAGTTGTTCTAATAACCTTGAATCACACTAACTGCCAGTCGCTGTAGCTTACTGCTAGGCAGGAGAGGAAAAGGAAGAGGAAAGAATCCAGGATGCTGCTGTGCTTTACGCTACGTGTCCTCATTCGACCTCGACAAATTGGCGAGTTTAGACCTGTCGAATAAAAGCAATATCACACAAAAGGGAGCGGTGCATATCAGCAGGGCTGCGATGCAGTGTAGGCATGTGCCCACAGGATGAGTGCTGGAGATATCACAGCTGCGCTGATATCCAGGAAGATCCGCACAACCTCGAGTGTGACATTGCTTAAATAAGACGTTGTCACTGAGCACATACATGTTACAATGAAATTCTTTCTCGTCATTTGGCTCATCCCTCTGGGTGGAGCAGTGGGCAGCCACGGGGCGGTGCCCGGTGGTGCTGGTGCTGGGTGTCTCGCTTAGGGACGCCCCTAGTGGGTAGGCCGGGATTTGGTTGTGCAACTTGAGCATCCCATCCTGCGTCTCTACCCAGTGAGCTACCAGGCCGCTGAGAAATGAGGAACCTTGTGTACCTTTCCCATTCCATTCATTAATATGACAAAGTTTCTTTTTTATTCCCCAAAATAATTTTGGTTTTGTCTGAGTGTGCACACATAACCTATGTGCATGTATATCTCATCAGCAATACAGTAAAACAAACCCACTAAAGAGAGAGTCAGCTCCAGTAAATTTGTGCGTCAGAAACTATGGCAACAAGTGTGTCCCAATTGTGTCCGCCACTTTTTAGTGTCCCCGAGAACCATTGCAGACAACTTTGATAGCAGTGTCTCCAAGCGCCACTATTTTTGTTGCTCCGCGATACCTTTCCGATGGCTTGTGGCTCTCCCATTGCCATTTAAAGCGTCAAAACAATATGTAAGATTTAAAAATCAAAAGATGAAAACAGGGAGCCAACGCAATGATCAAAGACAGGAGGAATGAGTTCTCTTCTGCTGGAAATTGTCAGGAGTCGAGCTTCTGCATTTTAAACAAGCTGGAGATGAGCAATAACTTCAGGTCCAAACAGCAGGTCGTTAGGCCGTTAACAACTTTTTCTAACTCTGCAACAAAAAAGGAAAGTTTTACCTTTACTAATATTTCTGAAAATTAAGAAGTAGGATTGAACTGCCTGGGTTTTCTACTGCTCAGACCAAAGACTGAATGGGAAAATAACTCAGAGGCTTGTTGCAGATTGCTTCATGTTGTTGCTTTGGCTGCCATGGTGACGTTGTACCTGTGAGGTCAGATTAGAGGGAGCAAATCACATGACCTTAGGTCATCATGATATCTCAGGTGCCCCGATTTTGTTCCGATCATCCACAAACCGTGACATTTCCACAGATGGAAATTTAGCAAAGCAAAAAGTTCTGAAATGTGCAAAACTGTCAACTGACAAATCTAGTTTATGGCATGGTTCCGATGAACAAGGTGCAACCAGGGACCAGAGCTGTACACAGAGCTCTGGTTCAGGAGGGTCACTGATTGCAGGGTCAGAAGATGGTTCCCACAGTTCCTCCCATTCACATCATCGTCCTTGGACATTTGGCCCAGAGCCTGAAAGGGCCACTACACCCTCATCAGTGTCCTGATGAGATTGGATACTGAATCTTAAACATCTAACTTTCAGCAGCTCCCATATGATTAGACGTTTGGTTTTACTTACTTTTTAATGTATTTTTTTGATGATGCTTCTGTTTCAGCCCAGTGATGACCCCAGGGCAGGGGACATCATGAAACTTTTGGATGCGGATAAGGACGGTGAAGTGAACTTCGAGGAGTTTGCCATTCTGGTTGCCACACTGATTATGAGCAAAAAGCCCGGCGACAAAAGGTCCAATAACCATTTAATGACCCTAATCATGTGTATCACAGCCTTGCAATGTTGGAAAATGTGCTAACAGCTTTTTTTTTTTTTGTCTTTCAAAAGTCTTCCATCCTAATAAAGATAATTTCCAAGTGTAATGTCCTAAAACAGTTTAGAGACACACACACAGAATCTGTTCCCTCAGACTCTGAGAGCGACTAAGATCATCTTATCCATTAATGTCGTCACAGTGCACATCGAGTGTGTACATCACACCAACGAGTGTGTACCTGTAGTATTTGTTTGGTAGATTCTGGCCATTTACTCTGTCCATCATTGACAATAGTGGAGGAGGTACTCAGGTCAAAATATACTGTAATACTGTTGAGTAAAAGTAGTGCATTTGAAGCTGTAAATGTTTACAAAGAAACCTCTAGAATGGCTCATATGAATAGTTGTGATGTTATTATACTGGTCTGTATGAAGGTCTGTATTTTGAATTGATCTAACTCTGAAAAGTAAGAGTCATTTCTTGATCTTGTTTTGTTTCATGGTGTTTTTCATTTGCTTCTCATAGTGAGTCTCCTGCTTTGTTCTTTCACTTGTAGTGAGAAGAACCCATCCACTCTGCAAAAAGCTATGAAGACAATCACTGATGTGTTCTACGAATATTCTGGAAAAGAAGGTGACAAGAACAAACTGAACAAAGGAGAAGTCAAGAGCCTGTTTCAGACCGAACTTAAAAACTTCATTGATGTGAGTATTTATTGGTAGTTTTCATCAACTAAATAGACATTTTTTGCCCACTGCTGTGTAAAGGAGGAAGGATTATGCTAAACTTTTTATAACCTTTTGCATTTCCACTGTTTAAGTGGACGAGGTTTCTTTTATTCCACACAGTTTTTACTGACCGTGTCCAAGTATGCACTCACAAAAAATGCTCTACTGTCAATAATCAGTCCAATGTGCCAAGACTTGGGTGAGAATTATGTATGAAAGCTCCTCCTCTATTTTACCCCAATCTTTAATCTTGAGGTCACCACAGTGGATCATGTGGTCTACACGTTGCTTTGACACAGGTATTTTTTACGCCAGGCAACAACCCTCCAAATTTTCCTGGGCTTCTGACAGGTGCTGCGTTGAAACTCAGCAGCTTGGGTTGGATTTTAAACCAACTGATCTGCTCTCTCTTTTCTATGGAAGCTCAGGATTCATGTTAACTGATAACTTGACCCGTTATTCCCCCCCACAGAGAGGTAAATGTGCTGGGCACCCTGTGAAACTATAGGTAACTCACTCTATAGCTTGACCCTACCTGCACATGTTTAGCTGTTTAATATCCTCACCCAAGCATAGAGTAATTACTCAGCAGCAACTTCATGTGAAAGCCACGACCTACTCAGTGCTCCTTAGCTCTGCTAGTCCTGGTTACAGGTATCACCAAATCCAGAGGAAATGACCAGTCTTTGGCTTGGAGCACTTCTCAAACATGCTTCCTCGGCTAATCAAAAAGCTGATAGTCTGTTAGGCTCCGTGATGCCATAGACTATCTGCACTGCACCTGCCCAGGTTGAGGTGCAGCAGCTGGGCCAATTAGTTTCATAGGCAACTTCAACCAAGAGCCTGGCCTGTTCAACTGATCAATCAGCAAGCATTTTTTTATCCACAACCATTCTCCTGAAGGTAGACGTTAGTTCCTAGAATATGATAATTTGACACTTTATTGTCATCATTGAGCATATTTGACATGTTACATCGTCTGCATATAAACCAAGCCGAGTCTCTCACACACTCTCACACACCTGGTGCACAGGTTGGGATTTGATCCTGCAATCTTCTGCATCCCAACCTGATGCTCCACCCATTGAGTCATGCAACATGCAACATTTTTCTAATGCAATACGGTTTGCGGTGGTTTTATGCGGAGAATAGTAATATGGTTAATTTTGGAGTCTATTTCCAGGAAAAGGTATTTATTATTTTGAAATCCATTTAGTGTTTAGCTTGAGGTTGATCAGAGTTAGACTGCATTACTGTGGGCAGCTCTGGTTCAGGAGTATCGTCCACCGATTGTAGGGTCAACAGATGGTTCCCACAGTTCCTCCTAATCACATCAGTGTCCTTGAATATTTGCCCCGGAGCCTGAAATGGGCACTACACCTTCATCAGAGTCCTGGATATCTCAACATCAATGAACAATAGTTAAATTATGCTAAAAAATTTAAATGGATAGTGAATCTTAAACCATGTAACTGTCAGCAGCTGCCACAGGATTAAATGTGTGGCTCAATTTAATGTTTTTATTATAATGTTTCTGTTTTAGGTATCCAAAGACCAGGCAATTAATAGCCTTATGAAAGACCTGGACAACAACAGTGATGGTGAAGTGGACTTCTTGGAGTTTGTTATTCTGGTTGTTACACTGATTATGATCACCCATGAGTTCTTCACAGAGTCAGACAAGACCAGCAAGAAATAAACCCTCACCCATACTCAGCAGCCCCTTCTTCACGCAGCCTAATGTTAGTCATGTTGGAGATGTAAAAGTCTGAATCATTCCTTCCTCACTTTGTACTGTCCCTGCTAACAGGTCCATCCTTAATAAAGCTGTTGTCCTATTATCACGTCTGTTATTTCGGAATCAAACTGGATAATATCAGGTCACTTTACAGATAAAGAAATGTGCCTCTTCAGGCTGGTTTGCAAAATTTGAATGGAAAAGACATCACAGGTACATTGTGAATTTTAATTAGCTGACGATACTAAAAAAAAACTATGCAAACCAAGAAGAAACCAAATAAACTGGAATAAGAATTGTATTTGTACTTCAAAATTCTTAGTAGTGTAGTACACTTACGATTTTGTTAATACAATTAAAACAGTGTACAGTACTTGACAAGTTACTTTAGGTTCACTCATAACTCAGTCCAGAGTCCTTCCCTCAAAAACAACCAGGAAGTGGGTTTGTTCGCCCTGCAGTTCCATCTAAATTGATGGAATTATTGATAGATTAAAGTTAACAAAATAAAGTAAGTTAGTACAGCATTTGGATTTTACATAGTACATTTTGAATGCATCCCTTAGGAAAAGTATGAGACAGTAGTATTTTCAGAGCTGTTAACATGGATTTCTATGGCTCCTGGATGCCCTCATCACACATTTACCCAAAATCCTGCTGTTCATCTACCAGCTCTGCTGCTGTGCACTGGGACAGGAACATGAAATGACATCAGCGTCAAAGACACTGTCTTTCATTTCTTTTCACTCATCACACATTTGGCAAGAGGTTGATCCCTTTCTGTCCCCGCTGTGGATCTGACAGGTTGTGCTGAGGCTTTAACTCCGGTCTCCTGCATGCAAACCAGACCCCATACACACCCACCTACCACCATATTCCCTCGGGCACAACTTCATGCACAGACACTGAGCGCTGGCACCGGATGTAAGATATGAGCTGTGGAATATTCCACAACATAATATCAAGACAAAGTGAGCTGTGTAAAAATTGCACACATGTGGGTCCTGGGTGTGTCTGCACTTTACTGACTTTACAGCCATGTTTGGGGTGTTTCCAGCAGAGCAAGTTCATCTTGTTTAAGTATAATTAATCGGAGTAAACAAGCATGAGAACAATCCTCACATGAGGCTCATGTACCTTTTTGATCAGGAGGCTTTGACATTGGCATTAGAGCCTGTTCAAATTATTCATCAAGATCTCGTCTCACACAGGAAACAGCAGCTATTTTCAGCTGTAATTCATTGCTGTTCCATGAAGTTCCAACTTGATTTAGTTACTGTGAAGTGAACGCAGCAAACATAGTTGTGGGTGCCCCACCCTTCATTTCCAAACCGCACTAATCCACCTTAAATCCAAAAGCAAACTGAGGAGGTGTTTTACCTGCCCTGGGACCAATCAGCTCCCTAGAAATTCAGAGCTTCCCTCCTTCTGATGCCAACATTGACACAAGTTCAAAATACCCGTATCAGGAGAATCACTTGGTGCATAAATAAATGTTTTGTCTTCTATTGTTAAATTGTGAAATTCTTTCAGAGAAACACAGAAACAGAAACAGTGGCACCTTCCCCTTGAATGATTTTCTCGTGCACTGAAGTATTGCTTTCCTTCCTTGTGTTTCCTTAAAGGGAACATACGTGATCTTCCTTCACAGACAGCAAAAAATATTGTATGTGTGCATGTGCACGGTGGTGCAGCGGTAAACACTGTAGCCTCAGTGACCGGTGAGACATTTCAGTACATGAAGCACTATGACGTGGAGCACAAATTGTCTTTTAAATGTGCAAATATCAAAAGTCTTCAGAGCAAAATTGACATTTTAGAAAATGACAGTTTCTTTCCTGATGCATGTGTGCAAAGAAACAACTTGGAGATTAAGGTCTGAAGTTGAGAAGCAGGACCGCACCACAAACACTCCCCTCCTAGTCTGTTATATAAAAAAACCCCACCCAGCCTGCCCTGTTAGATAGTTTCTCTTCACAGTGTAGTGTTCACAGCGTTTGGGGGGGGGGGTCCACTGCATGGAGCAGTGACAGGGGCCTATCAAAGCCTTCCCCAAACCACAGTCATCCTACTGCAGATACTACTCCTACATTTTATCCTCAATAAACTCTTTCTTTGTATCAGATTTGGCTCTGTGCTCTATGATCGTGAGATGGCATTGTTAAGTGGTTTACACACCCACATTCCTCCTGTGCTTTGTTTTGCCTGAACAGGTTTATGTATTTGTGTATTTAACTGCCATCATCGGCCTATGTTGGCTCACCTGTCAGTGGGAGGGGTCCTGTACAGCCTATATAACTGGTGGGTTGAGAGCTGAAGTCACCTGCTCTCCTTCTCTTCTTCAGGTGAATTCAGGTGAGTGTTTTTATATGAGTGCACTAGTTTAGAAACCTTGGATAATCAATGTAGTCAAATCAGTCAGGTGAGAGAAAATATGAATCAGATTATGAATATGTTGTTATAACTTATTTTATATCGTCTCCGTCCATCATCTATAAGCCTAAGTTTATTGTGTAGAGAAACAGGGTGGAGCTGGAGCTAATCTCAGCTGTACTGGACAAGAAGCAGCAAACGCATTGCGACAGACAGACTTGCATAATTGCATTTAAAGTTACGGGCAATTTAGACTAAATCATTAATCTGCGTGTTTTTGGATTGTGGGAGGAACCACAGGCAGACACATGTAAAAGGCATAAGCTTTATCTGGGTCCTTATAAAAGTTTTAATAATTTAATTGCAAATCTCATGCAATGCAGGTCCGAGTTAAAAATAATAGGAAGAATAATAATAAGAATAATAAGACTACACTAAATTTAACGTATCGTCGGTAATCCTCTTATTATTTTTTAACTCTGATTTCACACAATAATAACACTGACCTTCCTGTTCTCACACGGTTTGAGCTTCTTCTGCTCCAGAAACTGGCATCAGTGCAATGCTCTTTTTTTCCAACTCAAGCTGTGTCTTTGTGTAACTCTTCACTTGTCCCTCCAGACGCTGATTGCAGCACTACAAAATTAGAGGCATGGACATTGAAACAAACAAGGGCGTAGCCTCATTGATGTACCTAATCAAAATCTTTGATGATTATGCCTCAAAAGATCAAGACAAGGATCACCTGAGCAAAGCTGAGCTCAAGACCCTGTTGAGCGCTGAATTTTCATTGTTAATCCAAGTAAGTGTTCTCAGTACAGAGCATCAAAACAAAACCCATTTTATTCCTTTATTTTAGTGTTGTTCATATCTGGTATTTTTGTTATTATGAATTGTGACACACACACACAAGCACAATTTTTTTCACCGGGCTTGTTGTCTTTTAACAGGGTGCTAAACCTGAGGATGTTAACAAGATAATGGGGGCCCTGGATCACGACAAGGATGGACAAGTGGACATCCAGGAGTACATGTTTACCCTCTGTTCGCTGGGTATTGCCATGCATGGAGGTATTGGCCAATTCCATAAGAAAAAGTGACAGGCTGGTTATGTTCAATAACAGCCTTTATGGCAACAATCTTCATCATGTTATTGACGTGAAGGTTGTGCTCTTTTCTTAATACTTTCTTGTAATCAATCGACCCAACAAACCAACTCCTCACTGATTAATTTAAACATGTCCTGTCAATAAAGATGATATGTGTTTTCTCACACCTCTTTTCTGAACGTTGGACTTAAAAAATAAATGCTGATCAGCACTTTGAAACCTAAATGTTTTGTGATCATTTTCCACGTGGAACAGACCTAGTCGGCCTACTACTGCACATCCTGCGTCTCACGTTTTGCAAAGACTGGCTGTGTTACAAGTGCGTGAGGTGGTTACAGCAGCAAACGAGTTCACATACAGTAAGAGTTCAAGGAGGTGAAAAGATCATTTTGTCCATTGTCTTTTTCAACTAGGCATTAACTCATTTAACCAGGTAGAGGGATTTTTGGCAGATCTCTATCTGGTCCTGAAAGAAGCGGCCATGTTAAAAGCATGTGCAAAGTCATCGATGTCAGAAATGTAGAGTCAAATGAAATGTATTTGTGAAATGTATCTGTTCTAAAAAAAAATGTGCCATCGCCTGTTTATCTTGTCACTGATAAAAAAAAAACCCTGCATCATTTAGATCAGGGCCTGTGGGTGTTGCATACACACACACACACACACACACACACACACACACACACACACACACACACACACACACACACACACACACACACACACACACACACACTTGTCGTGCAGGTGGTGTAATCAGACCCAGGTGGTTGATGACTGTATGTGCATCACCTTGTCACTTGGTGGCTTATTTATGCCTTTAGAATCACAGAGTCTGTTTAGTTGTGTTGATGACTGAAAGACTCTTTTTTTCTTTTTACTTGATTTAAATTTGTCTCTTTGTCTCTTTATCGGAGACTTTATGTCCACGTGCGCACAGTTGACATTATGCTGTGAAAAATTAAAGAGCATAAACATTAAGGATAATATGTGGAAAGAACTGTGCAGAAAGAAGCTTAAGTACAGATGCAGGTTCAAACTGAAGCCAGTTTGTAATCAGGTTGAGTCGCAATTTCAACAATCCAAGCATTTTTGTCAACTCAGAGACATTTGTGAAGGCTGAACTAAGATGCAGAGTTAACGCAACGCAAACAATTTCGTCATTTAATATGGCGACATGATTTTGCTGGTCAGGAATGAGATTCATTAAAATAAGGTGTTTCGTGCCATTTCTCCCTCATTACGCTTCGCTCAGGGCCAAAAGCTTTTATGTGTGTGGTTTGGATGACACCGTGTCCTCCCTGACCCAACTGTCTCAGACTTTACGTTTTCATTTTTACAGTTTAAAATTTGCCGCATTTGCTCCTTGGCAACACATTTCAAATTGACACATGGTGCAGTACAGTTTTCAACCAGCAGGCGGAGACACAGACTTCATGATGCTTAGTATTGAAGTATTGAAGTATTTTTTTCTCCGTGCTTTTCTGTGGACCAGTGCTGCTTCATGTTTGTGGGGGACATTAACTAATTAATGGCAACAGACATAAATGATGGCTTAAAGCTCTGATGCTTTTTTTTTTTTGTTTTATTTCTAAACCATTCATCGTCTGAGAAGAGACGGATTCAAATTCAGCAATCCAGAGTAAAATTACTACATACCAGCTCGCTTTGAGTACTGCTGATATGTCATTGAAGTCTTTTGAATAAGACCATGGAAGGAGAAAATTGAAAAAGTTATTATACTATATTGTTTGAATCGTACTAAATGAAAGCGTGACCTGCTTCTTTGTCACATGCTGGATGTTGGAGACATATTTGCTTGATGAGCAGTAACAGTTTTTCTTATCTACTCACATTTGTACCTTTTCAAAATATCACTTTGCTTTTCTCAAAGAAATACCACCAAATCTGATGAATATTGTTAATCTGTGGATGCACAGCCCCCCTCCCCCCCCCACTGGCTCTTGGTAACACGTTGTGTTTCTGTGTGTGCACACCTCTCTGCAAACTATGTAATAATGTAGACTTTTTGAAGCGTTTCACTCGCGCTCTTGTTTGTTTCAGGTGTTGTTAAATTTGCCAATCTGTAGCTGGAAATGACCGGAAACGTGCTGTATGGATCTTATTAACCACGAGTCGCCATGAGATTCAATATCCTGACTTCATGTGTGGAGCCACGATTGTAGGAAAGTGTTTACACAAGCCTGCATGAGTGTGTGTGTGTGTGTGTGTGTGTGTTCTGCGATATGTCAGCACGATGAATGAAGCCCTATTTAAAGGGTCGTACCGACCATGCGTCTGTGTGCGAGGTTGTAAACACACATTTAAACAAGTTCTGTCCATTTTGGTCAAAGTGACGCTGTTTATGTAAAGATTCAGTCCAGAGGACCCAACGACTGAAGAGATGTTCAACTCACCTAATTGGAAAATGACAGTGTTCTGATGTTATTGTGTACAAATGTCTTTTTATGGGCATTTCCATATGTTTGCTCACACATACGTCTGAGCTGTGTGCATGTGCACTGGTCCAGTTAGCCATTAACAGATGGACTTGTATTACCCTCCCTGTTTTGTTTGAACTGAAATAAAAGCTTCTTCTGTGGTTTTACTGCTTTAACCTTTCTCCTTCATTTCCCTCCTGTCGACCCGCACCGAGCTTCTTGGTGTTCAGTGGGGACAAACCACTGGCACACTGGGCCAACAAAAGGCTGGAACATGAACTTGTGTTTAGCTTAGAGATAAATGAAGAGATCCAATCAGAAATGGACCCACGGTCATTTTTCCTGCACTTTACTTGGATGTGACAACGCGTAATCAGCTGATCGTGTGTGCTAAATTCATTCTGACACAAACCTGATACATGAGCTAAAACAACGGGGCCCAATCAAGAGCAGATTGCACAGATTATAAATTGGATCTGGTGCAACTTAGCCCCTGCGTTGTGTTTAAAGAGCCATGGTTTATCTGTTTGTGCAATGAATCCTCATACCTGAACCTAACTTTATCTGCTGCCTCAAGACCTCAACACGAGTCTATATCCTGGCTAAAAGCTCTGCAGGGCTCAGTGTAGATAACAGGGAAAGAAAGAAAACTCTACTCATAGATGGACAAATCAAGTTATTTAGGAAAATTCTGCATTGAACTTGCTGCGTGATGAAGAGAAGATTTCACAAAGGTCGTACTCACTACAGGCACAATTGTCTCGTACTATGCTGGAACTCACTGTCCTCAAAATCGTCTCAAGGCTCTTCATTATGTCAAGATGAAGATATTAATAGAGTCAAGATTAATAGACTTAAAAATGTCTAGGGAGTTACTGGGTCACCTTAATAGTGGGGAGTTAACACGAGTCCAGTCAAGAAGTAACGAAGCAGGGACTAGTGTTTTAACATCACTTGAAGACAGGATAGCGATTCGTTATATGTATCAGTTAGAGGATCTGATCCTGATCAAAAAAAAGTCCAAGGTCCCTCACAGTAGAACATTAGCGATCAATCTAGACGGCTTTCATGTCCGTATTTCACTGAACAGTGTCCAGACCCACCTCCTTGAGAGGGGCCAGGAAACAGCACGTTAAACCTCTGCCAAGCAGTGAATTTACACACATTCTAATCAGTTCATCCAAGAGTCTAAGTGGGTGTTTGTGGTCCTTTACATTTTGCACTGCAAAGAATCGGACAGAGGTCACAGCGACCTGGACCTGTGGACTAACAAAATCTAACCGGTTCATCCTTGACGGTAATGGTTTGAACCAGTTTTGAAGAAATCCGAGGCATTTTTGACATATCGCCTGCAAAAAAAAAAGGGACATATGCACAACCCGCCATTAAAAACCGAGCGAGCATAGTGAATGAATGCACAACATTTCATATCTACCTGGTAAACATCACGGAAAGGTGGTGCTCATGGGTAAAAAACACTGTTTGTAAGAGGTGATGTGAAGACATTATGTAACCTTTGCAAACCTATTATTATTATTATTATTATTATGTTCTTATTATCCTTCAACAATTATTTGCATAGCTACAAGATATGTGGGTGTTAATTACAAGTAAATCCAGCAGCATGAAGTTGCATTGAACACATTTATTAAATAGCTCACTAAGGATTGTGCCTTCAGTCACTCACAACATACGATAATGAGTTTTTCGGAAATCAAACGTCTGATAATAAAAGCTAATAGGTTCAGAACCTTTCTACACACACATTTTCCCAAAGTAGGACAATTGATTATATGGATCATTTCTTCCGCATAATCTCAAACAACTGTGACGCCCTGGGATTAGCTGCTGGTTATCGGACCGTACTTAAAGTTTACTGCTCCGGGTGAAAAAGCGTTATCAGTGCATCGCTGCTGTTTGCAGAGTTTCTCCAGTGAAAGACGGACCTGGACAAGCATCGATAGGACTCAGGTCAATGTTTACCTCTCACCTTTCTTATCGAGTTGGGAGTTTGCCCTCGGCGAGGGCAGAAAGCCCCTCGGTGTTTCCTCTCTTCTCTTCAGCTCTTGAGCAACAGGCTTGGTCAGAAGGCCAACAAAGTAAGAACTGAGAGAGACAAAGCCACAAGATGCTGATGATGTTGCTAAAGGTTAGTACCTGCGGAAGAATGCACATCGAGAACTTGGAAGGTTGAGCATTATGTTGTCAACCATTAACAGCCATTTTTTCAGAGCGGTTAACCTTAATCCTTAATGTAACCAACACTGACTAAATGCTTCTTATCTTTCTTTCTGGCCTCTGACATCAGCCTCAGTCCTTTCAAAGCAGGTGCAGTTCTTCAAAAGGACAAATCCACCTTAGAACGCTGTCAATATGACGTATCATGTCCATTCAGCTGCTTCGTGTTTAATCTGTCTTGCATTTGAGTTACTGTACAGGCTGAAGGAACAAATGACACGCAGACGTTTCTCCGGAACGTTAATATTCTGAGAAAACTGAATGTGTCCGTCCACGATTTAGAGGTTTTTGGGAGGATTGTGGCAACTTTGTCTGGTTTTTGCAGCAGTTTTTGAAAAATTGTAAAGCATGTTGGGCTGTTTACACACACTTTCCTTTATACCAACACCACCACTGTCTCCGTGTGTCTACGTCACAGCAGAAAAGCCTCCAGACTCTGGCTTTTGTGCTGATCATGAAGCAATTGTCAAAGCACAGCATTAATTGAATGCAATCTTTGTGATGCTCTGTCATCACCGTGAACCCTGCCCGATCTCCCCCCCAAAGGTCAAAGGTCACCGGGCACAAACAGCTCATCCACTCCTCAATGGTTTCTATCCTTCATCACATCTCTGTTTCTACATCATGGATGTGTAAAGAGATGTTGTTTTTCTGGCCTTGTTGGGTTTGAATCCATTCGAGAAAATCACTACGTGTTGATTTTAAAGCTGCTGTGGTCAATAGGTTTATACTAACATTAGATAAAAAAAGAAAAAAAGAAGTCAAACTCACTCAGTTCACTGCAAACTCTGCAACTGCCCTGGACCAACTTACCTCTTATTTCCTTACATTAAAATATGTCTCTGCTTCTAGCTGAAAGATTCCTCCGGATGACATCGCTTGGGGGAACCTTCAGTTCAGATTGTAATCAGGGTCGACCTGCTTTTCCAGAGCTCCCCCAAAATGAAATCCTCTGAACTCCTAATAATGAAAAAAGTCTTTTTCAGTGTTTTTCAGTTAGAAGAGGAGAAATATGGTAAGAGGGAAATTTACACCCTTAACTAAAGCCATAAAGAGTTGAGCCATGAATATTCCGATCAAAGAGAACACAGCATCCACTGCAGTATTTCAGTCACTAAACCATCAACATGTATGAATCCCTCCCCTAAGGCTGCTGCCGGGAATAAAGCTCCCAGAAGTACGGACGGCTTTGCCTTGTTTTGACAACTCCGTCTTCGAAATATTACGTTTCCATAGAACTAAATTGCAAAGGCAATTATGTTTTTCAGAGGAACAGTATTTCAGCCACATTATGTTTCTCCTCCCAGAGAAGGAGGAGGAAAAGATTTAGATTTTAAATGTCCCTTTATTGAACATTACAAAAACAAACCAAAAACATCCCCTACTGTCCATCTGGGACTAAAGGCCTCTGTATTGTCTGTCATCTGACAGTAGGCGTATTCCACCTTAAGTCTGGCCTTAAGCAGCCCCTCTAGAACTGGCACCAGCTCCACGCTTCCAGTACCCGGAGTTCGGCTTCAGAGTTCAGAAGAGTATGTACATTCTTTTTTCTGACACAGCATTGTGGGCCAGAAATGAACAAGCTAGAAGGAAATTTGAAACCACATCTTTAAAAGGTTAAACATTGCCGAAAGCCCGGGGCATTCAATAAATACATGTCCTAGTGTCTCTGTCTGGGAACAGAAGACACACTGGTCCACTGAGTTAGGGTCTGGCCGCACTCTGCTGCTGTCCCATGGTGCAACCTTGCACAGGCAAGCTGACAGCTGACGTGAAACGTGACCAAAAAACCCGACTCCTTCAGTCCTGCCAAGGAGCGTCACTTCAAAACCTTTACGCAGATTTGACAGACAGCTCTTTCCCTACACTCTCACATGTACTTAGTTGAAGAACTTGAGTACAGCCTTTCTTCTCTATTGATAATCTTTTGTGGGGCAGTGGCAGGAAGGATGAGGTCACCTGCTGGCGTCATTGCACTGGTCAGACAGAGTAACTTTTCTGCAAACAGCCCAAACTTCATCCACGACTTTATCAGCCTGACTGATCTGACTGTTCTTCGTATCGTTAGAAGATGCCCCGGTCTCTCTGAAATACATTGCAGTGTTTGGGTCCTTATATAAAGTTATCAAAAAAAAAAAGGTCCCTGAAACAACCACATGCCCGTGTTGTTATTACTGACACGCACAGTTTTGAAAACCTGCTACACCTGCAGTACAGAGCTCTAGAATGGTGTTAGACGCATAAAGGCCATTTCCTCAGCATGTAGAAAGAAGGATGAGGAGGAAATGAAGAAAGATAAGAAGAAGAAACAGCCACAGCTTTATTTAAGCATTGCATGGTTGTGTTGAGGTCACAGCAGCCGGTTAGAGGAACCGAACCAGACACAGGACTCAGGAACTGAACTCAGGCCTTTGGCTAAACTGTCCAGTGCTTTGTACAACTGCAACTGTTCCACAACCAGCTCCTTGCAACTCATTTGTCCTTAATAAAATACAGTTTCCTTCATTCAAAAAATATGTTGCATCTAAACACAAGTAATTACGACCACTATAAAAACATAATCATAGTTCCAGTTTAGCTTTATGGGAATGTCATTTTTAGGAGACGGGGTTGGATTTCATAATGTTGGATCAGCTATAACACACACACACACAATACTTACAATACACAGTGCACTTGTTTGACAGACTAACAAAAAGTGTGTTGCCATGTAGGTTCCACACCTACTACACTTTGCATGCAGCTGGTCCTGCATCACGGTATCTGGAGTGAAGATGGGGTAAAAGTGATTAAATAACGCGGACAGCGAAGAAAAGAAGTGACATCACATGCAAAATATCTAAAGACACCTTTACATTAACAAGCACCAGAAGTTGGTACAAATCAAACCACAACTAAAAACAAAATGCTTGTTGGCCAGAAACATGGCCAATGAATGTTTCTCCATGATATGTAAATAACAAGTGTGTGTGTTTGTGTGTGTGTGTGTGTGTGTTTGCATGGCCCCCAAGAGGCTGAAAAAAGTTGATGACAGATTAAATACAATTCTTTACTTGCAGCTTTGTTTGTGTTGGATGAGGCAATTTTGCTGTGAGACCGTTTTAGAAAAGGAAAATGTATTATTATTTTGTAGGATTTATGTGGCGTTATTCCTTTGTTATTGTCATGTCATTTCTTTTTTGTTGTTGTTGTTTCAAAGTAAAGTCACAGCATTAGTGTGTGTGAACCAGACGAGCACAAAGTCAATGATGCTTGTTTAAGTGACCTGCTTACATTAGCTAATGTTCGAAATTTCAGGACATTGTAACTTCAAACCATGTCATTAAACACAATCTTGTTTTTACGTCAGTGGTGTATGACTCCTGTGTGTGTGTGTGTGTGTGTGTGTGTAGCCCTGCCCCACTCAGCAGCCGTCAGGACAAAGGCATGCCGGCCCCCAGCAGACAGAGAGTCTGCAGGCAGAGCGAACACACAGATAAATTATGTCGACAAATGGCTCATCAAACTGTCACACTGATCCCAGACAATGCAGGCAGCAGCCCCAGAAGAAGAAGAAGAAGAAGAAGACACACAGATCCCAGAGAAAGGCTATACTTAAAGTGTCTGAGAGACGTCACTCATGGTTGCTCAACAAGATGCTCGACCTGTACAGACTGTCCTGCTGTTATGTGTGTGTGTGTGTGTGTGTGTGTGTGTGTGTGTGTGTGCCTAATGAAAAGCTTTACACAATAACTGAAAATGATGACTTACCGTGACACTAGGCCTCTATACTGTTTCAACATAAAGACATTTCCCATAAGCTTAAGTGCAACATGGATGCAATGTTGGAGATGTCAGCGTATCGCAATGATATTTAAAATGTAACATTTTATTTTCACAAACTAAGCGGAACAGGTACAGTAGTTTAAGGCGGCAGTTTGGGCTGTTGATTGTGCTCGGGAATAACATCAGGAGGCCTAAGTGGGCATCTCTTCGAACAAACACCAACAAACACAAACTTGTCTTTATGTGTGTAATGTCCACCTTTCCGTGCAGAGGGACCAGTTTAATCTTCTTACATAGCTGTGACGTCTCCATCCTGACCGCAGACATTTCCAGAGAAACATTTAGCTTCTTAGCCCCCACACACACAAAAAAAAAATAAAACATCTTGCACATTCATACGAATATCAAGGAAATGACCATATTTCCACCAACTGTGAATCGCGGATATTCACAGTAATTTTACAGTACAGTAGCAGTTGCAGTGCATTGGAGGAAATGACTCAAAAATCCAAATGCACCTTTTTTTCAAATAGCTAAATATTCCCTAGTCGCATTTTTTAGCCTTCGGGGAGCGACTAACTCCAACACCACAGGTTGAAGCCTGGAGATTCTTAGCTTGTTGTACAGACTGGAAACAGGGTGACGCAACTAACCAGGCCACTTCTGAACCTCCCAAGCTTTTACATTACGTCTCATGGTTTATGTCACTTTGTGTTTGATGGATTCCGGTTTTGTCATAACGACACGGTTAATGTTAGATTAATTTAAACATTTAATTTTAACATTTATACTTTATACTTATTTTGTATTTATGGGACAAATATGAAAGTGGTATTTATCCACTAGAAGGGATTTATTCTTATTTTAAGGACATTATGTGTAGGAAATTTAAAAAACTTTGTTACCTGACAATTTTTTTCCAAGCAAAATCTTTATTTATTTGTTTTTGTGGGGGGTTAACTTGACTTCTGCTTTTTCCCAGAAAGTAAATTCTAAGCAACACTAAACAGTATTAGTACAATATGACGCTGACTGAGTGGGTGTTTGGTCAGTGATTAGTAACAGGTTGAATAAGTAAATAAATTCAGCTTTCACTAAATTTCCCTGGTAAAGTCTCACTGAGGACACTGGTTTGCAGCAGCACCACACTAATTCCATATTTTATGCATCTTTCCTGGGAGTCAGCACAGGCAGTTTGCTGCTGTTGGACTCTGCTCTGCTCCTCAAATGACAAAGCTACAGCCTCTTTGTAGCTATTTCTCAAGCCTACAGGGCTCGTTTAACACTCCAAAGAAAGAGTTTTAGATTGAGGACAAGTCTGAGATGTCGACATACAGCTGATCAGTGTAGGATAGTTCGGTTTGGGACAGTGAAGCAGAGCTGATGGAGCGTCACAGTTTCTGTCATCGTTGTGACCGGTCAGTGCAACTCTCTTTCAGGGCAAAGTGAGGCCACTAATACCCTCAAGGGTGGTGTGTGTGTGTGTGTGTGTGTGTGTGTCTGTGTGTGTGTGTGTGTGTGTGTGTGTGAAAAGAGATGGCGATGGTTCTGGGGAGTTTAATGACTGATGGTAACTGTCAGCCTTCTCTCGCCCTCTCAACCCCTGGCAGAGTGCTGTGTGGGTTACAACCCTCACACACACCCAGTCCATGTGTGACTGTGTGTGTGTGTGTGTGTGTGTGTATTATCAGGAGCGAAGGGGCATCTTAATGAATGACCTTTGAACCCAGAAAGGGGATCCGGGCAGAGGAAGTTAAGACGAGAGGTGAAGAGGGGAGATGGAGGGTAAGGAGGGGACGCCTGGCGCCACATTATGCCTCCTGTCAGTCAAACAGACACCCGCAGGTGCCCCACCCATGGGATCACCCACTGAAAGTGAGCACCCTTCCACGTCAGCGGGTCCACAGTGATGAGACGCAAACAAAAACAGTGCACTGACACCCAACAAGCAGTCAGACGGTCAAAGGGTCACGACTCAACACTGGTTGATTTCAACTCGCCCAAAAGGTTTTCACTTAAACAAATTATGAAATGGCTTCTTTTCTCTTCTAACTTTGGGAGGAACAAAAGGGAGGAGCCAAGTTAGATTTATGATTATTATTGTCAAAAAGTACATTGATTTATCTGATGTGCCTGTGACTGAACCAATGGTGTTTTCAAAGTTGCAATCCAGCTCTCTGGTTGGTGCAGCTCATTTCAGCAGCTTTACTGGATGTGGTCTCGGTCGGGTCTCAAAACAACAGTAAGATGATGTTCATTTTCATTTTTGTTTTTTCTGCTGGGGATTTGACTTAATTACTACGGTTACTTCTGCCATCGTGCCAGGATTCACAGGAATATTCATGTACAGAACAGGATCTTGTTGGCGCAGATCCTTTGAACCCAACCCTGTCTCTTAAACTGACCGTGTATTTTTGTTCGCCAAAATTTCCACTCTATTAATAAATTATCCATGTTTTCTGCTGTAATAAGCCATCCCGCAGTACAATGTCCAGTTTGTGTGACTTCAGTGTTATTAAAGCAGTTGTTGGGTTGTGTTCAGGCAGTTACAGCAGCTGGCAAGGGTCAGAGGAAAACTGAAGGATGGAGTGACACAGGAAAATCTAAAAGTGGTTTTACGCAAAACATGTTTTATCACTTTTAAACACATCCACCATCTTTGTCTCACTCTACCGTCAGTGGTTTTTCTTGGCTTAACCCGACCAAACACAGGACTCTGGAATCAATTTCGGGTCTTTGGCTTGACAGTCCATTGCTTTGGACAGCTGCAAACCTCCCCAGCTACCTCCTTGCAACTCACTTTTCCTTAATAAAAGCACCATTTGTGTCATTAAGACTAGTCTTGGGTAATTTGCGATGACGTGTTTTGCTTTGCATGGAGTTTTCCGTGCATGATTAGAAACATCCATCCATTATCTGTAACTGCTTAGCCTGTATAGCGTCGCAGGGGCTGGAGTTTATCCCAGCTGTCACTGGACGAGCAGCGGGGTCTCCATTGTACCACAGGGCCAACAGCCTACAGGCAACTAACCTAACATGCATGTTCTTTGGACTGTGGGAGGAAACTTCATGCAAACTACACACATAAAAGCTGCAGCCGGGCCAGGAACCCAAACCCGCAATCTTCTAGCTGTAAGAAAGCCGTGCTAGCATTGCAGCAACATCAAAAGGAGGCAAAAGCCACTGAGTTTATGAACTGGTCCACTGATGAAACAAAGAGAGAGCAAACGTGCAGCACTTTCACACATGCACACCACGTAGCCGTTTTACGCCCTCGCTCTTACCTATGACCTGCTTATTGCGAGCGTCGCTTTGGTCACGCTTTACCCCTGAACTTCTTTTCCATTCAGCCGTTTCCTGCCATCTCAGGGTTGCTCCACTTTGGCACAACCACCGGATGGATTTGCCAAGGAATTTTCTACAGTAATCGTCTCCAAGGGTGAAGTCTGATTCATGTTGGAATTCTGGACGTTCTGCCCTTTTATTCAACCACCTTTGCTGAGCAAATTAGAATTACAGCTATTGAATTTGTTTCTCAGATAACTGGCCAGGTCAGGATGTCCTGTAAACTACCAAGAAGTTGGCGTTAGTCAGCAGGTTTAGCTTGTGACTAGTTTCTGATTAACGCACTGCCATTCTTGGCAAAGACGATGCTGTAATTGCAATTCCTTACGCAATTCCCAGAAGACCTCTTTACCAAAGCCGAGAGGAAAATTGTGCTCTTCATTCATTCTATGTGCAGACAGCTTCAATTGCAGTGTGTGGTTACAGCAGAACTTGGGGCAGAGAAAGTGAAAGAATAACTACTAGTTGGTAAAGATTTCCTGTCAAGAAATGAATGTGTGTTGTGTGGGTGCAGTGACAGGCTGACTTTGTGTGGAAAGAAGCTGTGAATGGTTCGACTTTCATGACAAAGTGTTGTGTGGTCTACCTGCAGCACAAGCATATACATGAACAAGGTGCTGCCAGGGTTGACCAGGTCGTCTGCGATTGGCTGGAGCCTAGTCGAATCCCTACCCCCCCCCCCGTCCTGACCCCAGGGTCCAGGTTTGTAATGCAGCGTTGGGAGGGTCAAGGCTGGGTCACCGCAGAAACCTAATGACTTCCTCCTAATAAAGACATGATGTATGAGATGACCAGCAGGTAACCCCAGCACCACGAGAGGACCAAAGATAGATAACCTCCATATTCCCATAATCACTCACAGTGAAGAAAATCACATCACATGTTAAAAACCTGTTGAATTGGCTGCACTCAGTTTGTAGAGCAACACAAACCGTCTGCAACCTTTAAATGTGCCAGTCCCAAACCTCTGTTTAAGCACTCTGTGCGTTTCCTATTCCTCACTGCCACACAAGATGGTTTGAACTAATTCATCAGAATTACTTGATCTTAGCTTCAGGTTTCAGATTTTCCAGCTATGAAAAGTAGGTGGACAAATGCAAGTGATGCCTGAATTCATTGTATTGTCTTTTCAGCATTAGTATCATGTGGTTTACTTATATCAAGACATTCATATAGTTTTCACAATAATTTCAATTTAAGATGATAATCATTGAATACCTGATCTCATGATTCATCCAGAAGTCAGACTTTTACTTTTACTCTCCAGCAGATACTGACCATTGCTTGAAGGACGAAGGATTTTTATGCCGTTGACACGAATCAAACACAGGGAAAATGGAGACGACAGAAGCAGAGCATCTCAGCAGAGAGCACCCACCAGTGGATGATAATTCACCGCAGCTTCAGGGGAAGGACATGACTGTTTGTGTGTGTGTGTGTGTGTGAGAGCAGAGGAGGGAGGGGGTCAGGATGCTTGAGCAGGATGCTTGGAAAGTCTGATTCATTCAAACTGAGTGGAGCTGTAGTAGTTACTGTGGATTGGTTTTACTGGAAGGATTACACAGCATCATAAAACCAGAATCCCCCCCTTCACACACACACAGACACAGACACACACACACATACATAATCATACACACATCCTAACATCCCACGGCACTGAACTCTGTGCTGCTGTAACTGAACAGAGGTAATCTGACCTCAGTTTGCCCTGTCAGATCATGGTCACGCCGACGTTTGTGCTACATTAAAACAATGACAATGTGACAATGAAATAGGAACCGGGATGTCCAATTTTAGTGACATCTTTAGTGACAGGATTTTAGTGACAGTCGATTTTATCTTTAGCTGTGACTATAAAAACAAACCAGCAATGCACTCTCGCAGGATGCCCTGCTGGCTGACATCACGCTGTAGAAAAAAAAAAATGAATCAGATCCGACCTCTTTTCCACGCAATGATGCGTTGTTTTGGTGGAGCTCGTCCTGCTACAGAAAGGCACTTCCCCCACTGAAATGGATAAGAGATTCTAAGTTTTTCCACACACAAAGTTTGTGTGAACACAGCCTTAAAGACGTGGGAAATGAGGCGAGTTATTGGGGTGTGTCCTCAAATACTAGATGACCATATCCGGCCTGTTCTCATTCCAGAGGCGTCAAAAAGCGCCGCTTTGTCTTGTCGCATTTCATTACAAGGTGACCATGTGTGTCAGTGATCAACGCTCAGGGCCTTCAGTGCAGTTCAATGGAAACTCTGACGCTTTGGTATTGAGGCCTAAATCGTTGCAAAAAAGCCTCATCGGGAGGCGGACGGGGCGGTGGATGGTACAACAGGAGGCAGGAATTTTCCACACGGGAACAGGGTTCGTCAACTAGTGTCCAATAGTAGCACATCAACATGATACGCCAAAGGATGGAAAAGGCAGAGAAATAAGACGCCTTATGAAGCATCATTAACTGACTGTGGCTGAGTGTTGAGCAGGTAATCGACATACTTACTTACAGTATACTTACAGTACACGCTGCCGCAAAATTCTTCAGGAGTAAAAGTTGTTTCACTCTGCGTTCGCTCGCCTGTCACATCGCATCAGAGGATATTTTCACTCTTCTTCGCCGTAGAGTAGTCGGGCCCCCCCCCCATTAGAGACTGTCACTGCTTTCCAGCTGTGAAGGGCAAGTTTGAACACTCTACATTGAAAGTAGCGGTTCAGAAACTTCACGGCTGCTTTTCCACCACAGGCAACAGTTACTATAGACTCTTGGAGGCAAGGCCCATTAAGGCCCTCAGTAGCTAGAAGGGACCACATTTAAGGTCAAAATATACTTGCTGTTCACCCAAGTGTACACATGACCACGACCGCATCTTTGGCATCACTGTTTGTGTTGGACTGGAGGATTTACTGGAGGTGGGCACAGCTAAAAGAACTTTTCCACAACATCAGCAAAAGTCACGGCAACACCCGAGGTCAACTCTGAGGTCACAGCAGAGAAAAGGGAAAAAGTTTAAGAGTGAGCCATACGTTTAAAAAAAAAAAAGGCAAATTACCTGTTGGGGCCAAACTCTTTGTATTTATGTAGATGCTAGTGCAGCTATTCTGCACATAGAAAAAAAAATAAAGCAGAGGAAAATTAAAAGTGAGGAGAAGGAATCTGAACACAAGGTGGTGACACACTGCCACAATCTCTCTCTCTCTCTCTCTCTCTCAGACACACACGCACACACACACAAAAACAGGCAGTTGTTCATTATTCTCATTCATTTCATTCTCTTCAACCCCCTTTGAAATTAATATTTACATTCAGAAATTCACTACACAGAACTTAAATTAAATACAGTTTTACAGGTTATGTCATTCAGATTATGACAAACTGTACAGTGTCAAGTAGCAATGTAAAGGTGTTTTTCATGTCTTTACCATCCACTGCATCTTCTAAAATAAAGACCTTGAGCTCATTCAAAACCCATTTTCTCCACTTTTATTTTCTCAATTCTATGTTGTCATATTTACATTTATTGGTGGGAAATTCCATCCCTATGCAAAATGGGGGGTTTGCACCTTACACTACCAACACTGTGTGGTTCAAAGGGAGGGAAAGAAATAAGGAGAAGTAAAATAAAATATGATTAAAGCAGACTGGACAGAACAGGACAGAGGATAAAAACAAACGAGAGAAGTACAATAAAAGAGCCAGAGGAGGACGAGTAGGAGGGAGAGACATAAAATACATAGAGGAAAACGATGAAGGGCTGTGGAGAAGAAGAGGGAGCAGGGGGGAGGGTGAAGACAGAAAAGTAGGAGGAGAGCAGTAGAGAAGCAGGGAGGAGAGAAAGGGAGGAAGACGTGAAAAAGAGAGGAGGAAGAGAAAAGGGAGAAGGAGGGAAGAGAGGGGGAGAGAGCATCTGTTTCCTGTCTGGAATCCAGCTGGAGGAGGAACAAACGACAAAAGAAGAAAAAAAGAGGAGGAGGAAGTAGTCACACACTCAGACACACACACACACACAGACTTCCTCAGGGAAAAAACAAATCCTACTTCCTCCTCTCTTCTTGTGTGTTAGCAGATGTGTGTGTGCTTGATGTGTCGCCCGAGTGAAGCGTAATGATTTTCAGTTTCTCATCCGTTAATATACTGTACAAACTCATGAGCTCTACAAAACTCCAGGTCAACTCTGTGGGAAATTAGCAACTTTGGCTGCCAAAGGCAAATCGCAGAGGCGCAAAGTCGACAAAGTCTCTGCATGGAGGCGGCCAATGGTGGGAAGGTGGGTGACTAAACGCTGGACTTTAGTTGTTACTTGTCGAGATCGTTTCCGTGTTTGAACCCGCCCCACGCGCTTTCCCCAACCTCGATTTTGTGCCCAAACTACATGACACAGCGCTGAATATTATGTCATGGTGAAATTTCCATCACGGATGCCCTACGTGAACTGGCCTTAAAGGATCATTCTTACCGCCCACAATCATCGAACAGACGCTACACCCAACCATGAATCTCCTGCCTGGTTTCTGTCACTCTGCAGCCGGGTTTAGTGCATTAGTCTTTGCCATGAACGTCATTAATTGTTGAGAAACAATTACAAACATCAGCCAGACACACTGGGTGACACGCTTCCATATTCCAAAACGTATTAGTGAGTTTCAGAGCAGCAGTCATTAAAAGTAAAATGAAGAAACATGTAACCCAGTGAGTGGTGTGTATCTGATTATTTTGGAACAACAAAGGAGAAGAACAAGCTGATCCAGGCCGCTGGCTGACATCTAACTAACTATGAGCAGAGAAACGTCACTGGTGGTTTTAGTATCTGTACGCTGATTATTTGTTTGCATAGGTTCTTCACGACACAAGATCGTCCGGCGTCACTGACTAGAAAACTGGAAGGTTTGGGATCCAGTTTTCAGGCCATATGGAAACAAAAGGCGCTGGGAGCTGAATTTATAGTTTTTTTTCCTATCTTATGTTTTAATCTATCCACCTATCTGCGTGGTGATGTGAAGGGGCTGGGGGTGGGGAGGAGGATTTCCTGATTTGTTTGTTCCTCTCACACACTTTTCTTCCTGGTTTATGCTGGATTTAGACTTCCTGTTCAGAGCTATTCTCAGAGCGCGCACACACACACACACAGAGTCATAGCCCTTTTTTTTTTTTTTTTTTACATAAATATGGATAAATGTCAGTGTACTTTTTTCACACACACATGTTTTGCACATTTATCAAACTTTAGTATCAAACTCCAGACTTGAAATAAAAAAACTGCATCATTCAAACACCAGGAGCATTTATGTGAATACGCCTCGTGTGGACACATTGAAAGTGTGGACATACTCATGTTTGTACGTCTCAAGTTAAAGAGACTAAGACACAAGCAGGAGGTGTCTCAACACCATCTCACATACACACGTTGCAGCTTGAAGGCTTCTTTTTCTCACAGCCTTGACATTCAAAGTGTGTGTGTGTGTGTGTGTGTTTCCTGTTTACCGTCATAAACAAAGAACTTGTTCTCCCTCAGGTCATTACAGCCCTCGGTCACTCTCTCCTCCATTACGCTCAGAACAACACAGTGATACGCTGGTCACAACACAACGGCAGCAGCTCCTTCAAATGTCCCCTTCTGACCCCGGTTAGAGACACGTCTGGTGCAACTCAGGTGTTGCCTAAACGGGTCCCTCAGATATGATTCTTCACTTTTCTCTTTTGATGAACTGATTAGGTTTGGTGTCTCCTTGAGAGATTTTCTTTAAAAATTTGGGGCAAAGGTTCCCAAGGATGAACTGATCGGATATCCACCCTTCAAAATACGAGCATTGACACACATGCATGTAAACTTTAACTTAAGCGCTTGGCAGAAGCATAGAAGCATATTTTAGTGTGTGCTAGGCCCGAATCCCTTAAAATAAAAGGGTTTATTAAGGGTAATACGTCTGAGGAGAAATTTAATTTGTTGCTACACTATTGGGTTTGTTATTTCTTCGCAATACACACAAGGAAACGTGGGAAATCGTCAACTTGAAATGGCCATAGCAACAGCACAGCTTAGGGGAAAACCCACAAATAAGACCAAAGCGACGTACAGTGAACTTTGTAGAAATAACTTTAAACTCTCGCCTGTTTTTGTTTCAGATTTGTGTGTTAGAAAGGTCCCGTCCCCACCTCATGCCGCATTGGGCCAAGAGGGGGCTCATCAGTCGTCGGTGTCTGCAGAGATGGTAATTACCGTTAGGGATGTTTGTGCGTCTGCAGGATCCTCCAGCGACAAAACATCAAACCACAACAGAAACACTGTCTCTTCCTGTCATGTTATTTATAGACTTGTTTGTTAGACACACACACACGCGCACACACACACACACACACACAGCTCTTTCTGCTGCCTTACGGATGAGTTTTGTGCATGTGTGGCTGTACGTGAGTGAGTGCTCATCTTTTGATCAGCCGGATGAATGAGTTTGTTCACAACATCTGTGTTTGTGTGACTTGCTGCAGCAGATTTCAGTTTGCTGAAAATGTCAAAGCAAAGGAAAATTCATGCACACACACACACACACACACACACACACACACACACACACACACACACACACACACACACACACGTACTTCTATAGTTGTGGTGATGCTCATTGACAAAACACATCCTAAACCCTTCACCTTAACCTTAAATGTGAGCCTATAACCAGGTCTTAGACCTCAAACAGCTCTTTGAAGAAGTGACGAGTGGACGAAATGTCATCACTTTCTAAAGATGTCATCACTCCAAAGATCTAAAACTCTAACTGGTGCTTACAAAGACAGTGCAGGAACATGTGCACACACACACACACACACACACACACACAGAGACCTGACTCAAAGCCATAGATGGAGGGTTTCTGGACAGAAACGTTTCTGCCCACTGAGTGCTCTGTTATTACCACAGATCTGGTGTGTGTGTGTGTGTGTGTGTGTGTGTGTGTGTGTGTGTGTGTGTGTGTGTCACTATCCTTTCATGCATCTGTTTGTGTAATTATTCAAACTTTAGTGAACATCAGATACAATTCATTGACGGCATCACCCAGAAGCTCCATTTATTGTACCTGAGATAAGACAGAAAAAGCAGAAAAGCTAGTTTTGGATTTAAGATTGTTTGTTATATGTTGTTTGATGTATATTATTTCCAATTCATTTAATTTACCAACTCCAAACATGGTGTAGAACCACCTCAGCAGCGATCAAGAGAAATGTTCAACCGATGCTGCAAAAGGCCTGAATGCTTATGTACTTATTATATTTGAGATTTTTTTTTTTTTACATTTTTAATAAATGTACAGACATTATTCAAATTGTGTTTTCACTTTGTCATTACGGGAAACTGAGTGTAGATTAAAGCGAAAACTAGACTTTAACAACTGTGGCTGCAACATAACAAAATTGAAAAAAATGAAACAGGCCTTAAAACTTTCCATATGTACAGATGTGCAAACCTCACAGCTAGAAAGTTGTGGCTTCGCGTCCAACTGGGGTTTAGTTGTATCTTATGTGAACTTGCATCTTTATTATTTTAATCTGACTGTACAGTATTTTCCTTTCTTAGATATTAAATTGCTTCGTAAACATTAGTATGCGATAACTGTCGAAACAGCAAATTTTGTCTGCAGATATTTAGCTGCTTTTCAATTGCTATGATTGTCCTCTTTTCCAAATAGTATGTCTTTGTTAAATTCGATAGATAATCGAATATGGAAAAAGAAATAAATCTTCCAAACACAACAACTGGTTTGATCCTTCCCCCAAAATCAGCTTTAAATAGCCTATGAATAATTTTTTTCTGTGTGTGTGTGTTGCTGTTACTCACTGAATGTATTTGTGTGTCTGACAGCTCACCGGCCATTTGCAGAAATCTCCCCACCGCTAACAATCGAGGGACAACAAAACCCCACTTTGCTGGTTCTCAGCCTCGCTTCTGACTGTACACAAGTCGGCCGGCTCATCAGCAAGTTCAAACCACTCGAAAACAATCCTGGTGGATCAAAAAGAAAGGGGGGTAAATAGAGGAGAAATACCAGATTACTCTCCAAACCACAGTTTCATCACAGGCTAATCTTCAGGGCTACGCTCGGCTTAGCGCGGCTTAAGCTAGCATGCACGCGGCTGGGACTGGCTGTCCTGCGGGCCGAGGCTGCTGAGCCAGGGGCCGATGCCGTGGTCAGCGCAGGGCGAGGTCACTCAAACTGGGGGTTACAGGGCGGGTGGTGTGGTCATGAGTGTCCTAGGGTGTGGAGAAAGGGAGACCGGAGGGATTACCTGAGCTCACCGGAGCTCTGATTGGGACATCGGTGAGTCACTTTTGAAAAATGGAAGGGCTAAATAAATACACCGCCACACGGTGTGTTTGTCTGAGTCAGTCCTGGTCGCTGTGTGGCTCAACGTGGACTCATTACTGACATCTTACAGCGTTTAAATCGTTTAAAAGTGTTTACTCATCAGCTCTCTGCGTTAGGACCACGTCTTTCTCAAGCAGGGTGTGGACGAACGCAGCATCAGCTGCCGAGGTCTTCTGGTTATATAGTGGTCTCCTTAGGTTGTTGTCTGTGTTTTGACTTTGGGACAAAAATGTTGAATGAGAATCAGAGAATCTGCTTATGTATGAAGTCATTTTGTTTCTTGTTTGTCAGTCAGGAGCTTAGTTAAAAGATGCAGACGTTTTACTGTTTTTAATAATTACGACTTTTTACTTGCTATTTTATACATATATTATATCGTTTATATTGTGTGTGTGTGTGTTTGCAACAGCCTTAAAAGTTGTGTAAATAGGAACAACTGAAATGTTTGATCTGTCTAAAAAAAAACTGCTACATTAAAACTAATCAATCAATTAATCTGTATTGATATAGTCATGTATTAATAGCATTAATCAAGCTGGATAATGGAAAATGTCTGAAACTAAAAAATTATAATAAAAGCTGCAAACATTTATAAAATATTCGTAGATGGTGCCAGCAGAGCAAAGGTGGGATTGGCCAACAAATCCGACCTGAGCTCGTAACACTTAAAAAATTATTTAAAACCAGTTCCAGGCAGTTTAAGGGTTATTAAAACTAGACAGTGTGTAGGCGTTGGAAATAAGGTAATTAAAAAAGGAGCTCACTGCACTTTTAACTAAAATCTGTGCAGAAAGTTTACAGTCTACATTAGTTTACATGTGTTTGGTGAACTTTTGCACATGCTCATCCACCAGCTGCATCCTTGGAGTCCATCTTATTTTCTGACCCCTCAGGCTGACAAAAAACTTCTGATCAACAACCAAACAAAAGTGAATGGGAGTAAAAACCTGCAGACCCTCAGCTCCGGGTGCCACGTTTCCAGCTGCTCGCTGATGACATAATGTGGATCGGAGGTTTGTGTCTCTCTGAAACAGAAGCCGTGCACGTTGTGTGGAAATGAACTCAGCCCTCGTTTCCCAACATTGTGAACATGAGCCTCGAGTCCACTTTAAAATCAAAAGTGTGAGAAATGTGCGGTGGATGTAGCATTGTGACGACAGAATGCAGCCATTCTTTGCTCCGCTGAAGTGCAACATCCTTCCTTTTGTTTTTCCACCACAGCTTTGTTTTTTGTGAATGAGCGACGGAGCCAAATCAAGCACCTGCAGCGGCATCGGCAGCAGCAATGGAAATGAATGAAGAAATGAATGAATGAGTGGGAACACACACATGCACAGGTCCAGCTGTTTGAGCACGCAGACACACAGGAACTTGGACATAACAACTGCACGTATTTGTACTGCTCAGTACTCGTACTCTTACTGCATTCATGAGACAAAGGTAGAAACATAAAGTCACATTATTTGGTCCTGTGAATTCATCCAGCAACCAACATCCATGCTTCTTTGGGTTCTAGTTTGAGTAGCACATCTACATAAAGGCCATCAAAGTTCCCTCTGACTTCCCCATATTAAAATCTCTCTCTACATCTGGCTAATGTAGCCTCCAGAAGAACATCACTTTGAGGAACCTTAACTTCAGATTATGTCATCTTAAGAGTTCCAGAGCTCCCCCACATGACATCATCTCAACTCCTAAAAAGATGAAAAACTTTGTTAGCTAGAGGGAGAGAAATATGTTCATACAGGGAAGTCAGAGGGAAGTTTCAAAGCATTACACCCTGTACAAATACTCCCCAAACTAAAGCCACAGCAAGCAAGTTGAAAATTGGTGAAGTTGCCCTTTAAGAATTGCCAACTAAAGTATTTGCTCTTTCAGTTAAATATTGAGAATATAAGTTACATGGTATTGCGTTGCTGCAGTTGGGGGTCGAGGGCACTATCTTGTGAGGCATGTGCTCAGGTTATGATGGTTATTTGAATTCTTCATGTTCTACTTGGCTACACCTGAGATTTCATAGAGGCAGGACAAAGGTAAGTCGGGACAGCTCCAATCATACAGCCTTTAACTCACCAACAGAAAGGTGGAGGATCCTCACAAAATGGGGCAAAACACAAAAATTCAGCTGAGTGTTGACTAATGTTGATTATCGACCAAAATTATTTATTTTTATCAATAGTTGCAAATTCTTTGCCTCTTACAATGAACAAATACTTTTATTACAATTTACCTGTTCAAAGGAGGGTTTACATTGAAACATAACAACTTTTTTTTACGTATTTCCCAAAGGTGCTTTGAGTGGATGCCTCAGTATAGACACTGCATGAGTAATTTTCTACTGGCAGTTCGGCAGCTCACTGGCTTAATAGTCCATTATCATCAGCTCGTTTGGCTGCTTTGATGTGACAGACCTCTGTCGTCATGGGTACAGTCATAAACAAGGAGCAAACGAGATTTAAGTTTAGGAAAAGATGATGGCTTGGGTTAAAATAGTAAGTCAGAAAACAAACATCGAGTCTGATTTGAAAGTTCTGAGTTCCATAATGTCCCGGGTGAACGGGTTCATGCCTCCGCTGTACAGCGATGGTAGACGTAATCAAACTGTGGCTGTTTCCAGGAAAACACCCTGGGAATCAATCAAAAACACGGTGATCTGTTCATAGTGTCTTGTTGTTTACCAGCCAGGTTGGATTTCTCAACCGGCCTCACGGAGAGAAGTAGGCCTGTGCAGCCGGGTGGTGCTAGAAGCGTCCGCAGGCGCAAACAGTGCACAGCAGATATCAGTATCAGTCGCGTGCACGCGGGGTGAAAGCCACAGGGCCACGCAGGATTTGAACCAGCAACCGCTTCTGTTTACATTCCTCAGTCTGTGTCTGTCGCTCGCAGACGCTGAGTCACGCACACATGGGAATGCCCTCTATATGTATGTGTGTGTGTGTGTGTGTGTGTGTGTTTGTCCCACTGTAGAAAGCAAATGGCAAATCATTTCCCGGTGCGTGGGTGCAGCTATGTGTGTATTCTGCATCGCCGTGTGTGTGCGTGACTCATTAATAGCCAGACACACATCGGGTGAGTCAGCTGATTTCTACTGAAGAGGCTACGGGCATCAACAGGGCTTTTTCCTCATGGCCACACCTGGAAACAGAGGGCAAAGATGTAAACACGCCATCGGCAGGACGACTGCAAGTCAAGAAAACATGAAACAGGAGGTCGAGGTTCTCTCCAACCTGAAAACGCTGCTGAGTGTTCATCAGCTGCTGGCTCACTTTTTCCGCCTGTGCTGCAGTGACGGGCGTGTTGCCTGCTGCAGCTGCAAACAAGCTGGAAGAAACCGCAAAGTAAATGCGGCGTGAAACCAAAACTATGGGCTAAACAAGGCCGTAATGAAACTCCGTAGGCTTCACTGATAATCGTAACACATTGATCAGTGATGATTTAAGGGAGAAGCTGACGTGAGCCTGATGCCTGTAAACACCACGAAATAAATGTGAAAGTAGCGTGGGAAGGGGGGAGGGGGGGAGGGATGATAGATATTGAATAAGATGTATGTCTGTTTGTGACCTTGCTTTTTTCTCTAATCCATCTTTCAGCGTTTCTCACCTCCTCTTCCTCTATCACACCATCCTTTTTCCTCATCCCTCTCATATTTTCTTATTTATTCGTTTCTTCCTTCCTTCCTCCGTCCTCCTCACGGCACCTGTTCTCTCTGTTTACTCCGTTTCCTCACATTATTTTATTTTCCCTTTTCATTTTACTCTCATTGCCCTCCGTAGCCCTTCTTTACTAAGCAGCTGTACTTTTCTTTTTTCTTTTTTTTGAAATCATTTTTCCACCTCTGTGTGCGTAAGACACTGACAGGGAGGGTTTCATCTCATTCGGCAGTCCTGATTTTGCCTTGACCTCGAGGCCAGAAGTGCTGAGTGATTTAAGGATTGCCGTTTACGAACAGGACTGGGCTTGAATTTCCCCCTTTTCATGCAACTAATCTCGTTCCAAGGACACACATGGACGCACAGCACGGCAGAGACGGACATAACTCTTAGTACATGACTGTGACACACTTCAATCTGACAAACACTGATACGCAGAAGCTTCGTGCAGGAATTGTATTACTAATGCTCAGGATTTGTTGTGAAAAATGAATTTGTGCCAGGAGGCCGTTGATATTATCTTTTCAATGTGAACATAACCTAAAGAAATTACCGGCCCTATGGCCTGTTGTGGGTCCACCGAAGCCCAATTTACCACTAGTAGCTGAAAGAAATGGCAGCTACGCCTTCATCAGTGTTTCCCGAATTTCTGCATTAGACCGTTATCATACTATTCAGTCGGGGATTATCAGTTGGTACCAGCCCATAATCATGGTTCAGTAGACGACCTTTTACCTCCTAGTGGTCTGACACAATAACAAAGACAAACTGACAGGATCAGAGGTTATGACTTAACGACTGTACAGCCGATTATGAAGGTCATTCAGTCTAGCTGGTCCTGGTTGGTCCTGGTCCTGGTTACTCTGGCTCAGTTGGTGCTGTTATTCAGCAGAGACAGTCGTTAAGTGTATGCTGTGTAAAGATTCTAGCCTTTAGTCTCTGTCAGTCGTTCTCTCAAAGATTCTTTTAAGAACATGTTTAATATTATCGACTGGTGTCTGTGAGCGATGACATCACAACTGACGCAGACTTACAGTAACTACAGCTTTACCTGAAGGTTGTGTTGCTTTCTAAAGTTATTTTAACTTCATGTCTCTCTGTAGGGACTATAGTCCAAGTTGTCCACACTTTTCCATCCATAATTTTGCTGCTTTCCTTCATTGTTTGCTCTTTTTCCAAGGAAGAATCTTTAAGTTAAATAGTCTAAATTCCCGGTCGTTACCAAATTAGTTTTAGCACAAGAACATGCAAGAACATCCCGCCGAAGGGCTGGATAGTTGGACGCTAAAACAGAGGCCTTTGCAGAGAGAGACAGAACTTTGTTTCCCGTTTCGAACTGGCAGTAGATGTTTTTACATCATCATTTTTAAATTGCCCCCTGGGGACGAATAAAGTGAATTGAATTGAATTGAATCAGCATTAACAATGGTCAGGAGCAGCATAGTGTTCAATGGGAACTTACTGAACCAGCCAAAAGCTCTTCGGTTACCTGCTGAACCATAATTATGGGCTAAAGCTGCTTGGATAAGTAGCGAAACTTTTCTAAAGTCCAGTTAACATGATTCAATCTTTGGCTAACAGTCAGTTACTGACTCTAGTTCTCCCTTGATGACCATACTAGAAATCCCAGTTTTACCTCTTTGTGGAATCTTTGCTCGTTTGTCTTTAGTTTTAGTTTTGAAATTAGACATTTGTTTCAGTTTTATTTTAGAATTTAGTTTTGACTTCAATTTCAGTTTATAAATGTATTTTTCTGGATTTTTTTTTCAGTTTTAGTATTAGTTTCAGAAGCTATATCAACATTAGAAAGATCACTAAAGTAAGTACAGCAAAATTCAAATAGAGAACATATAAAATTCTCTTCACTGATTTAATTTTCTTCTTATTATTAATAATAAAAATAATAATTCAGTTTATACTGATCAGTCATAACATTAAGATCATTGATATGTGAAATTAAAAACAACCACCTGGCACCTGGAAGTGGAAGGGATACAGTATATTAGGCAGCGAGTAACCTTTTTTTCCCTGAGGCCAATGTGTTGGAAGCAGAAAACACTGGCAAGTGTAAGGATTTATACAACTTTGACAAAGACCACATCTTGATAGCTAGAGGATCTGGGTCTGAGCAAATCTCTCGTGGGAAGTTATCATCAGCTGTGGTCAGGGCCTACCAAAGGTGGTCCGAGGATGGAAAACTGGTCAACTGGTGTCAGTGTCATGGGCGGCCAAGGTTTATTGATGATCCATGTAGTCCGCTACGGTAGCTACATATGTTACATATGAGGCTGGCTGGCATCAGACCGGTCTGGGTGCAAGTGCGGAACGGTGTCTACCTCGAATTGTGCCTACAATGGGCGTGTGAGCATTAAAACAGAACCGGGAACTAATGGAAGAAGATGGCCTGGTGGGATGAATCTTGATGGATGATGGATGAACAGGCGAGTGGGGAAGAGATGGCACCAGGATGCACGATGGAAAGAAGGCGAGCCAGCAGAGGCAATGTGGCGCTTTGGGCAATGTTCTGCTGGGAAACCTTTGGTCTTGACATGTGATATCCCTAAACATTGTTGCTGACCTAGAAGCCCCCTTTCATGGAAACAGTATTCCCTGATTACAGTGGTCTCTCTCAGCAGGATGATGCACCCTGCCACACTGCAAAAGTGATTAAAGAATGATTTGAGGAACAATGAGTTCGAGGTGTTGACGTAGCCTTTAAACTCTCCAGATCTTAATCCAATCAATCCTATGTGCAATGTGCTGGAAAAACACATTGCCTTACCGCTCAACTTACAGGACTTAAAGGATCTGCTAATGACAGCTTTGTGCCAGACACCACAGCATACTTTCAGAGGTCTAGTGGAGTCCATACCTTGATGGGTCAGGGCTGTTTTGACAGCAAATGGGGGACCTACTAAATATTATCCATGATTGGTGTATGTTGCATCCTTTTTTCTGCTGCCAGCAAGTGGCCGGGAAATCAGTTCTCGCAAGTTTAACAAGCCATTTACATTTATGATGAACATAAACAAGTCATTTACAATTATTTTTTAAGTAATATGACGGCAACCAGAGCCAGGAGTCTGGTAGAACTGGATGGAATTGATGATCTAGGAAGCTGTTATGGGCCAACAAGGTGAAACTTACATAACTTTATCTCTCATGTAATTTACAGTAGGACGTTCCCTTGTTGTTGGTGGATAAACACCGAACACACACCCACAGGTTCACCAGGGACGAGGACTATGTGCTACATTGTTTGTGTGGTTGTTTGAGGGTTTGCCTTTAGTTTCATTAAAGACAGTGGTCTGTAGTTCAGTGTTAATGCTTGGTAATATGATCAATATAACAAGTTTGGGTTCCCAAACAGGTTTTCTGTGGAATTTTTTTTTTTTTTTTTTGCAATAATCAATTAAAAAATGTGATATAATTTTTACATAAATTACAACTCAAACACAATATGCAAAAAAACTCTTTATGTCTTTATATGTTGTGCTGTAAGTTAAATGTTTATTACAATAAATGTGAAGTTGATTATTTCAGATATAATTTGGACATTCACACTTAATCACATCATATTTCATAAGCAGCTGTGTTTTGTGAGTAAAATGTGAATGTGTACAATAACCACATAAACCAGACACATTTTCCCATTAAATCCGTTAATTTTCTTTTTGCATTGTTGAAAACGTGCTTTTTTTCTTTTTCTTTTTCTTTTTTTTTTTTGTTGTAAGGAAATATCATCAGGTAAGAACTGGAGACGGGACTGTTCACTAAAAGTTATTAGAGATGTGTCTTCCTCTCACTGTGTCTGAACTTTGATTTTTGTTTCTTCTGTTTTTATTGAAACCAAATGTGCAGCATTGTGATTCATGGAAAAGGGGAAATGTAATCAAATGTGATCGTTAGCACTTTGAAAAAGTGACGAGGGCAAATTCTAATGCAGGTGCATTTAAAATGAATTATTCTGAATCACAGAGACCAGTTGTTTGTCTGTTGTGTTTGTACAGTATGTCGGTAGCACATGTGTGTTGTGTGTCCCGAGGGTCTCGGACGTCATCTCTCTGTGACTGGGTTTGATTTCTGAGTTCAAACCAGTGTGTCGCAGTTTGAATGCATGTGTGCAAGTGTTGACGAGCTCGAAGCACTTGCGTCTGGGTCAGCGAAGGTGTGTACGTACTCTTTGCCCCATCCGTGCATGTATTTACGTGCACGGATGTAAGCACAGCATGTAACAACTTGTCTGCACGTCTGCGTGCGACAGACCTGCGCTTTGATTGGCTGGTGAAGCGTCAACATGTTTACAAAATAAAAGGCAGTCACCCACTTCCTACAGTGCTGTCTGCTCTGAGATTGTATGTACAATGTGTGTGTGTGTGTGTGAGTGAAAACACCCAACGGACTTGTGTCAGTCCAGAGCACGTTTGTCTTATGACATTGGTGGGAATTCACGGGGAGCCAAAACCTCAAAATGTGACCCGCTCGATATATTCTACTTCTCATGTGATGTAACATCTCTTCTGGCAGCCATGTTGGAAGTTTTTCTGACTCAGCATTGGTTGTTTCATTGTCATTTTATGTTCATTCCCTTAATACTGTGTTTGAATCAAGTCTGATCTGATCAGATCCTCACGCTGCACGTATGGAAAACAGTCCTGGTGACATCCCTGACACACCAATCCCACATGGGCTTTACTGCAGCCAGCTGAGCAGCAGTATCCAGCTAGAAAACCACAGAGGCCTTGACTGCTGACTCTGGAACAACAAGTTATTGATCATTATTCATTAAGGCTACAGGCTTTTACTGAAACATAAATTTGTCTTGGGTTAAGTGCAGCCTTCATGTCAGGCACCGAACAAAACCATCCAGAGTTTGGGATGAAGGAACAGAAAGTGCAAAAGTCTGACTGATTTCCAGGTTATAGGACTCAGTTTTACAGCTGCCTATGACTGTGCATACGTGCACTTAAATAACCAGATAGCTTTCTCAGGTAATCAGTAGCTAGTGCATTTTCAAGGAGACAGTTGCCCCAACTAGAGATCTTCACGGTCCATGTGGTTCCAGGATTCAGGTGGTGTTGGGTCGAATCTCTGCTCAGTTGAGTCTGGTCACTTTGGGTCTATCATACCTGCCATAGGGCTCAGTTTTGTGTGCTAATGTGTCCATTACCCGAACGGGTTCTTCATGGTAGCTAGAAACATGAGTACTGTAAAATGTAAAACTCACCTGAATTTTGTTCTGATGAGAAAAGTGAACCCTGAACTGAACTTGAATCACAGGTAATAAATACATAAATACTACTTTTAGCTCTCAGGATGCTTTACTGTGCATGAGTGTCTATGACTATACATTTCTTTTGAGGACATTACTAACTTTATATTGTTATTTTTCCACCACACAGCTGCTTGTCAATTGATCTATGGTCAGTAACTGTTTGGATCCACTGCATTTTGGATTTGTTTCGAAAGATTCTTGCTTCCCCATCTGATAAAGTCGCTGCATTTCTAAAAATGTATGCACAGAAAGTCCAGGAGACCAGTAGCTCAAACCTAATCACAGACTAGACTGTGGATATAAACGATTTGCAGCCATTGGTACATATAACACGTCATCTTTTTATTCACTGTACTTTGTAATATAGACAGGTTTTACAATATAATGTCATTTCTACAAGTCAGGATCGGCCTGAGCAAACAGGGGTATCAACTGAGATTTAACAAACAAGCAGCCTCTGCAGCTCCAAGCATCGTAGTTGTAAATGCAAACTTGACTGGATAAAAGAAAAGAAAACAGAGACATTTAGACTATAACATTCCAGCATTATTATCATATGTTTATCTTTAGTTCTGTTAGTTCTTCCGACAGACGCACAAGCTTGAGATTTTGAGTATTTGTATTCATGGCAGTGGGGGCACATGTCACCCAGCACGATGCTGTGGCTCCCTGATGGGTTTGATTGAATACTTTTTGGCCAACATTTGCATATTGTGGCACCGATGAATCCCAGGCTTCAGGCTTTAGATACAAATACAACACTCCAGAGAAATCCAGCGTAAAAATTACACAATTCATCATTGTATCACTATCTAAAAACAAACCTTTTATTAGTTTTATGTTCTTTGCCTGTCTGTACTTTTGTTGTGTTCCTATTTCTATAATGTTGTCTGTTGTTAACTGTTTCATAAGTATTACAAATCAGATGGTGTGTAGGTTTTTGACATGCGCAAAATGCAGCCAGATAAGGATGATGGGAAATAGAGTGAGGAATAACATGTGATAGACCTCATGAGTTAACATTTGAACTTGTGATGTTGTGGCGAAACCCTGTGAGAACCCACTGGTGACTGTTCTCAGTTGAGTAATTGAAACCTACTGGCTGCTCTATTTCCTCACAGCAAGCTTAACAATCCATAACTTCACTGTAATCTGCAATTCTCACCGCGCTGTAACATTTTCTTTTCATCCCTTCTGAATTCATCCTCACTTTCTGCAGGTTCATCAGGTCCACGTTACGCGACCTGCTTGTCTTACATGTTGACACATTTCCTTGACACGGTAGATGCTGTATCATCTGTAACAGGATCCGTCTGAAACAGTGGAGCAGACATAAACACAGACTGACTATTGTTTCTGTGGACAATAACTGTGGTCATCACATGTGAACCCAGATCATGTCACAGGTTATTATTGTGTTACAGCACTAAATAAAAACGGTTTTAAATCTTTTCGGTACATTATTATTACTAGTTTATGTAATGTGATAAAGTTTTGGAACTTGTGAATTGTTAGTTTTAAAGAAAAGCATCTGAAACCAGCTTATTTTCTATAATCCCCAATATTTTTTAATTTAAGCATTAAATGTCTTCACTCAAGTGCCTTTTTAAAGCCCTTTTTTTTTATTGTCTTATTTGCAAAATGTTTCCGACAATCTTTGATTTTTGCATCCACACTGTGTCTCTGCCAGATTCATGACAGATGCCTTTTTGCAGACGATACATTTCTATTATAATAAACGTAGCTGTGGACAGTACTTGTGTACTTTTAATAAGGCCCCACGTTTATTTTCAGGCCTAAACATTTTCCCAAAGGAAGCTACAAAACATCATATTTGTATCAGTGTCTGCTACTACTATGTCTTTAATCATAGAAACTAGAGTTATGATTTGTAATTAGCGTTCTGCAACATATTTAAAGGATGCCATCACTGATTTTGAATTTGCTAGATTTGGTTGTAGTTTGGGCAGCACATGTACATAAATGCCATTACACTTCCCCTTGGCTTCCATATATCAAAATATCTCTACTTCTAGCTGAAAAATGCCTCCAGATGACATCATTTGGAGGAACCTTCGATTTAGGTTATGTCACGTTGTTGCTCACACTATGGAGTTTGTAATCATGGTCAACCTGCTTTTCTAGAGCTCCTCCAGATGAAATCAGCTAAAGTTCTAATGATGAAAAACTCCAGTTGATGTCATCTTGAGAAGTTTTTCCATCTAGAATATTTAATATAGAGCAATCAGAAGGAACTTTAGAAGCATTAATGTACATTTACACCCTAAATTAAAGCCACAGAGAGCAAGATGAAAATTGGTCAAGTCGCCCTTTAAACTTCTTTAATGTAGTTTTCATGGTCAAACAGAAAACAACTGGTGACTGTTTTGTTGGAATTTGAAATGGTAATTTTATTTTGTCCAAAAAGCTCCTGCAGGCTCGTCTCTGCGAGTCTTGTGCGAGGTTCATGCTGCTTGCATTACACTTCCTGACAATGCACGGACTTTTGAGTCACATCTGATTTGTTGCAGAACCAAATGAAAGAAGAAGTTTTTTCAGAATAAATAATTCCACTTTTATTGGCATGTGTGCATATGTGGAAATGCAGCTTGATAGTCAATATCACAAAGAGGAATTATTGAGGATGTAGAGTATTTAATGTTATATGGCAAAAAGCTTGTTACAGGTAAAACTGAAGGCAGATTACTGTGAACACATTTTTGTAGATGGATTTATAATCTGAATAAAGAGCCATGATGTCATGGAAATCCACTTCCGTCTGAAATCTGAACTGTTAAAAGCATAAATGTGTTTATATGTGTCTTATTATTCCTGTTTGTGAAGAGGACAGTGACACATATCGACCTTTGACCCCAAACAGAGCAACTGGACACCTTTCTGTGACATACGTAAACATAATGACACACAAGGTGCAGTTGTTTCTCATAGATCAAGTTATATTTGCGTGCGCTTGCGTGTTTCCAGTGTGTGGGTGTGTGTGCAGAGGAAGCCAATCAGTCAATGGAGTCAGAGGTAAACGGTATTTAGTCTTTCTGAGCCCTGTAGTCACAACGCTTTGATGTGAAGATGGAAATGTGTGCGTCTGAGAGTGTGTGAGAAAATGAGTGGGGGACTTTCTATGTCTGCGTGTGTGGGTGTGTGTGTATTTGTGACGCCGGGGGGGGGCCACACCACCAATTTGGGCTCCAGGTGTGTCGACTGATTTTGGGACAGACGCCAGCTTCAAACGGTGCTACGTCCTCTTCCTCCTCTTCGTCCTCTGGTGGATGAAAGGACGAACGAGGGAGACATAACACAGATGGAGAGAGAGGGAGAGGGAAGCATCTCGGGGGAAGAACGAAAAATTAAAGGAAGGACGGAGAAAAGAAAGAAGGCAAGTTTAAAAATGCTTGCAACATATAAAAGACTGACTGTAGGAAATAATGCAGTGATAAGTGAATAATAAGTACAAGAAGAGAGTGAGGGGCAGGACGAGACGTTGTGGTTTCTTTGCACGTCACAGTCTAGATCCACAAATCAAACGAACCTCAGTGAGGTTTAACAATGATGCCAGAGCAGGTGTCATAGTGCTTGACTGTCGCTCTTTGTATTCATTCATCTAGTGATGCCACAGATACCCTTTGGTTATTACTAATGGATGCTGCAGGAACACCACCATTTGACTTTATATACACACTAAAACTGCAGTAGGATTAAGGGTAAGGTTACATCAAGAGACAGCATGGGTTAGGGTTAGACACAAACCTACGATGAGGGTAAGTTACAAGATCATTACAAGATAAACTACATACAAACAACCACCTCCCTACAAAACTTATATTCTACATTGTACTACACAGAAAGCTTCCAGCGTTGATCGCCGACTCAAACAGGATTCTTCAGAACCAGTAAGAACCAGCGTGTCACCCAAAGGGACTGGGTAAAGCAAACACCATTGACGCCTTGGGAATGAGAGCGGGCTAGTGGAACATAGCACAATGAGCCAGTGAGCCTACTAGCATGTGGAGCAGGGACCTACTGGCCCATTGCTACGATGCTGATAACATAACGTGTGATATCAGGCAAAGCGTTGCTGAGCTTTGAGTTTGTTGTGTTGTCAGTGAATTATCTGGTCAATCTGATGTCTGAAAAACTGAATTTCCCAAAGGATTGTAATACATTTTAAACTTAAGTGTGGAATTTAAATTGAAATGTTTAAGTAAATAGTACTTGGATAAATGCCGTTTAAGAAAACCAGACACCCCCACACAATCTGATACTGTGGCGTTGAGTTAAATCCACAAAATTACAAACTGCCCTGTGGCTCTTAAGCTCAGGGAGATTCCCTCTTCTCTATCCACCCAATTAAATCCCCATTGTTGCTATAAGATACTAAACAGCATCCATCCAAGAACACAAACAAACCAACCTCTGAAGAACTCATGCATCGCTGCTCATCTTCATCTACCTGTAATCCTTTTAGTTCTTCTGATGAAACCTAAGTCGGATGGTTTTGTCCATCATCTCAGAGCCGAGTTTAGTTTTGAAGTAAATACAAATAAAGGGGGAAAGTCCCACTATTATTCAGCCCTAAAATACACCATAAAAACCTTAAAGTTACAAAACACGAGCTAATTAAAAGGTCACTAATTCTTTATTTGTCACCTTGTAAATTAATTTAGTACCTGGTGCAGTGTTCTAAGGCTGTAAAGGCACAAATCATCGTCGTGTTGATGTTATAACACATAAACTGCATCATCGAAACATATTCACAGCAAGCAGCATGATACACTGAACAGGAGTGGCTGTTCATTCAGGGTTCAGCTCTTTAACTTTGCGTGGGCTCAGGGATGACACTCATCACCTGAGTGTCATTTTGCCAAACACGAAGATATGAGTCAGGCGGAGTTTAAAAATCACATTTTTCTGTGACCTCAGTGCCACAGACTGTCTGGCTCGCTGCCTCTCCTTTCCCTATCAAAACCACCGTCTGTTACCCAACCCGAGCAACAATGACAACTAATCACGGTTAATTCTGCAGCGATTAGCCAGGTAAAGCAGCTCGGGGTGAGTCACGCTCAGACAGACACAATCGAAAGCAAGAGGGATTTCAAGTAGGTGTGCGTTGCTGTTACAGACACAAGGGAGACAAACAGACAGGCAAAGACAAGCCGATGCACATTAACACAAACGTGCCACACACTGCGGAGGACGGAGTCCCTCCAATCGTGCGAAACGTATCATAAATTTGTGGTTAAGAGAAGAATAAGCACAACTTTATCAGGTTGGTACAAACCAGCCACCCAACAAACAATGTGCTATAAACATGGATCAAGAGCATCAACAAACATGTTAACACTTATCTTTAGTCTCAAGTTGTTTTCCTGGGTTTTGTGTGTAAACCAAAAAATCCCACAGGTCCTAATCTCTGCAAACTCAAGTCTTGCAGAACACAGACTGGATTTATTAAAAGAACTGAAGATAAAGTCCCACTGATTTCAATGAAAGTTGCTCACCAGTAAATAATAAAAAATATATATATATGTTAAGAAATATATCTTTATAAATGGGAAAATTTTACATTTTCATTGGAACCAAAGCCTCAAATTGTGGTGAAGAACACAACATACAGTGAGTCCTTGTTGCTTCTTTTGTGATGATTTTCACATGACCTGCGACTTCGACCGTGTCTCTGGGGACTTCAGAAATGAAAATTTCAGTATAAATTCTCTATGAACGGGTGCAGTCACGTTTGGTTACAGACCTGAAAATGTCGCTATTCATTCACACACATTTTCGTGGACATTGTGCATCGACACCAAATTCGATTCCTTTATTTTTCTGGAGGGAATTTAGACAAAACTGAACTCTTCATCACAAACCGTTGAGCTTGTAAGTAAAAAGCATAACCAAAATTAAAGAACTGGAAGCAAACGCACCCTAATGACAGAGGCAGAGGCAGAGAGAGAAAGAGGCGAGGCCGTCGTAGATCATGTGCAACAATCACTTACAGCAAAGTGAAGCCCACACAGTCAGAAAAACCACAGACAAACACATGTCTGTATGTACGCGCACACACACACACACAGACTGTAACACACCCATAACCTGATCTACACACAGAAATGTACAAACACAAAACCAGTCTGCTCACATGGACACAACACACACACGCAACATAATGTGTGGGTGCATCTGACTTTACCAATAAACTCCATTTGGAATGAAGCTAATTTACAAGGAGCTGATCACTTGTACCACGTTTCAGGCAGCGTCAGTGGTCAGGTCATGCTACAGTTCAGAGGAAATTACCGAATTTTACACACCGTCTGATAACATGCACTGCAAATGAACCATGCTGCGATCATCCAGTACTGTGATACAAATGTCATCCTAAAAATAAGTGTTTTTTTCTCTTTGCTGAAACATTTCTTTTTGACACATCGGTCCGGCATTTCTGAATGAGGGAAACTATCCTGTTCTCATTCCAGATGCTTCAAAAAGCTCTCTGCTTTGCATTTAGGGTACCAGTTGTGTCAGGGAGTCACGCTTGGACCTTTCAGTGTAGTTCAGTGGAAACCACAATGCTCCACTGTTTGATGGCTAAAGCAATGACGTAGTGTTTTCTTTGCTATTGGCGTATCCCGTACGTTCAGGGCCACCACAGCAGATCATCAATCCGCATGTTGGTTTGGAACATCAGGAACGCCTGATGTAACCTTCCCCAATTTTTTACCAGACTTGGGACCGACACTGCACAGCTCTGGATGGACATGGGCAGTTTGGGGTTCATTGACTTGCCCAAGGACACTTTGACACGTGGTAAGAGAGCCGGGCGCGAACCTCCAACCTCCTATGGTCACTGTTTGTAGTTTTTTGTTTTTTATGTAGTTCTATCTACCCTAAACCATGTTGTCTCTTAATGGAGCCTTTTCATCTAATTGTTTCCCTAAACCTGATGCATTTTTTGTGTGTTTATAAATTTGTTCCATGGTGTCAAATGGTGGTGCTCCAGGAGGGTGCAATAGTAACGTCGTCAATAAGGCTTATGTCACCATGATGTGCCACATTACAAGTGCTAAGGTTTAGCATTTTGTGTGCAAATGAGACACAAGTAAAGGTGAATATGTGTGGAGGTGTAGACTGAGGAGGTAGGTTTTCAGCCTGCCGCAAAAGATGGACAACAAGCATATGTTAAGGCAGAGAGCCTTGACCACCACAAAAACAACCAAAAGATTCTCCAAAGTGATGGGGCGGTTAATCGCTGATGTATTAGGACACAGTGGTCAGGCTGGAGTGTGGGGTGTGATCATACAAGTCACTGAGCAGATAGGTGGTATGTGAAAAAATATGGGATGAGCCTTGACGTACACTTGCAGATGATTACCAAGTAAGATGGATGCATCACTCCCTCCCGCCACCCTGTGCGTCAGACAGAGAAGATGAATTAATACATGGGTGTCATCAGCATAGCAACCACGCAAGCGATTGGAAGATCAAGCTACGTTAAGTATTAGCAAGGTCACTCACATAACATATGTGGGCTATAAAAAAAAAAAGCCAATACACTAAATAAACGCAAAAAAACATTTCTCAGTTCTTGTCTGTTGCCTATTTGTATGTATTGTGCTGGACATATGCATCATCTAACATGTGTCTCAGTTGAATGGTGGTGGTGTGAGTCAGACGTGCCGACAGATGGACATGTGGAAATAACTGACCTGGATCCACAAAGGGACTTTCCACCATTCCTCTTCCTCCCTCACTCCTTCCTCATTCCCCCACACCCCCTGTCAACCTCCCCCCCCCCCCCCCCAAAAAAAAAAGTTGTTCTGTTTTTATTGACAGGGACGAGGGAGTCGAAAGTTGGGAAAAAAAAGGTGTCAACAGATGGAGATGAAGGTTGAGGGTTTTGAGTTGCTCTTACTGAGCAAATAATAAAACAAACTGAATCCATGAAAAGAAGTTGATTAAACACACTGTTTTCCTGTTTTGTGACTCATTTGTAAAGTTCCCTACTTTTCCCCGAATTCCCCTAAAAGATATGATTTTCATTATCTAACTTCATTCTGCCGGAACCGGATCTTTCCCTTCTCCGTCCCAGAACATCCTCTTTCCGCTGACATTGTATGACTACATCTTCAACTGTTCTCGAAGATGCACAGCAGCCGTGAACCTGTGGCAGACTTTACCTGGAGTAGCTGTATGTAAGAATGCAAATGACAAACTGACTTCACCCGGCCAGATGCTCCTAGTTTAATGAGTAATGTACCGAATAGAGCAGGGGAATTTACAAGGTGACAGGTTGATGATCTTTCTATCATGTCATTGGTGTGAAATGATGTGCCGTAAACTAAACCCAACAATTTCCGTAGCATATTTTTTTGCCTCTTGCCGACTCAGATGCCACCGCTCCGCACAATGTTTGGATTTTGCAGTAGAAGAACCCGTTATTAATCTTGTGTGGTAACGTTTGTGCACTTGCAGAGTCACTTAATACACAACTTTTAAACAAAACCAGAATTTGTATCTAACCTTAATCCAGCTGCTGATGTTGCATAAACGAAACCACACACTGGACTGTGGAGTTGTGGGTCTTTAGTGCAACAGTCCCACACTTTGTACGCCTGCCACCCTCCTTGCTGCACTTCATTCAGTCAAAACAATAAGCTGTGTTACGGCTGTGTTAGTAATTTCCTGATGCAACCCGTGTTTTTTTCCTGCCAGTGTGAATGTGCGCCAGATGTGTGACAGGTATGTTTTAAGGAGGCGATTGGTGGACTAGCTTCCAGCTGTTTCAGGCGATTGGCTCTTCCAGATAGCAGCACTGCACGAGCCAATATCCATCTTATCCCACTTGTCCACGTGGTTTCCTGGCTCCAAAAGCCTGTAACTGGTAGAATTTCATCCAGTGACTGTTAAACTGTGATTGGTGCCGGTTGGTTTTCTACTGTGTACAATACATTAGTTAGGAAGGTAAGTTGATGTACATCTGTACTCTGTGTTGTTAGCAGACAGATCTTCACTATATCATCAATTGCACCTGTAACATACATCCACTGTTTACAGCAATCAATACACAAAACATTAGCTTAGGTCAAGCTGTTCACCTTATTAAATTGCAAAATGTACAGTGTATTATTATTTGCAATAATATCTATCTATCTGGGGGGGTTGCAATGACAGTACCAGTCTCAGACCTCGGACCCCGACTCTCAGAGACTCTCAGTGCAAACAAACAGGTCTAATGAAACAAAGTGAAAAAATGAAGAGGGGTTCTCAAGAAAAAAAGCTAAATAGTGGTAAGTGGAGCAGTGAGGATATTAACGAATAAATATAATAAACTAGCTGTCAAGCTATGATTGCTAAGTTATAAAATATAGAAGAAATTGGGACAAGTGAACCATTAATCACTGATGTATTACTGTACGTTATTGTGCTATGTGCAGTGTGCTGTGTATTTTATTGTACTTTCTGTATCTTAAGCATACTTGTCTATACATGTATTCATTTTTGTAGGGCCCAAACAGACTTGGATGGCCACTGGGGGGACGTGTGCTTATGACTCGTTAGATTCCTTTTTCGTGGTTGTTTTGGCCATTGTCACCTTTACCTACGTCAGAATGCACTGTAAATGAACACAGCTAGGGCATCGCAGAAATTCATGTTTGTTCATGTAACTCACACAAACACACACTCATAGGAGTACATCTTGTACACGCTACTACTACTACTACTACTACTACTACTACTACAACCAGTTTGCTGCCTACATCCTTCTGGAGCTGAGTTTCAAAAGTGTCTAAAACACCTCCAGGTTAACTCAACAAAATCCATCTTCAAAGATGTAAAAAGGAGCTTTAAGGTTGTCGAATGGCGACATCAGAGAGAGAAAAGAGGAGCGGTGAGCGTGAGTGGAGGAGGCAGCGGTGAAGTGGAGGAAACCACACACACGCAAACACTGATGTGGTGAACACACAACTCATACACACACAGTATACACAGCACACGACATGCATGAACAAACCCACAGACGTGTAACGGCTGAAAGGACAATCAACACATGCATTTACACACCAAAAAGGCTAAACTACACAGCAGAAATCTCCATCTTAACATAACACAGATTTGTATCATAGAGTCCTACATGGTCATGTGTCCTGAATAGGGGAAAATAAAACGTGAATTGGCCCTTTAAACCTTGTTACTGTACAATGTGAAGGATGCATGAGGATAAATCAGATCCTGCTCTTGTGTCTCGCTCCTTCCTGAAAGCTCTGGTTTTTTTTTCTGTACAGCTTTTGTCCAGAACAAACAGAGAGTGGAAACAGGCCTCATGTCGACAGACAGACCTCTATTGTTTCTGGATGTGTTTGAAATAAAAGACAACAACACAATTTTTTTTTCTTACTTAATTATTATTTCTCCTAAAACCAACAGCACATGGAAACAAAATCCCAGCTCTGAACCCTGCGTCCAACCTGAGCGCCTGTCTGTCTTTCTGTTGTTTCTTTGTTTCACCACTCAGTTCCTGACATCACGTTTAGTTATTTATTTAGGGCTTATAGATGCTATTATTTGTTTAAACTTTTACACGATAGTCCTCATTCACCAATTTCTCACATGAACTGATTTGTACTTGCTGTTGGTACACGTGCAAACAATTTTTGTTACTTCTGACGATGAAGATGAATAGTCTGTTTGCACCCACTCAATGTGCATCAAGTGTGTCCGCTTGCACTCATCGAAGAACTGATTAAAACATGTAGGTCAAAGGACAAGGTCACTAAGACCTCACCAAACCAATGTGGCCACAAATCAGGAATAAAGTAATCATGAGCGCTTTATATCCAAAAGGTCAAAGGTCAAACTGGAGTCCAGAGTGAAAACAGCACAATGTCTCTGACTGAAAATGATTCGTTAGAATCAAAGGGGGTTATACTTGTCTGGGGGTGGACATGCATGTAACTGCAGGTCAGTCCTGTCTGGTTGTTTCAGAGAACTAAACATTCACTTCCGTTCTCTTTCCATCCTTGTTTTTGCCTTTATTTCTTGCCATTAAATCATTAAATGTTTAATTTTGCTCTCACTCTGCCTGTGAGTCAGTCTGTCTTATGTCTGTATCTCTGTCTCCATCTCTCTGGGTGGTCTGTGGTCCAGCAGCCTTCTCTTCTCCCTCCGGTGGTGGCGTGAGGTTGTTTTTTTGGGAGGGGGATAGTGGGGTACATGCATTGGCGGGGTGGGGGCAGTTACTTCCTCACCCGCTCTCCATCCCCCCCCATATACCATTCACTTCCGCCGCTCCTGGTTGTTCCTGGCCCATAAAGAACATTGTGTGCCCACACACCAGCGCTGATGCTCAAAAGCCCCCCCCCCCACCAATGCTCGACTCCTCCAAAACAATAAAAGTTTGGGGGTTAACCACTGAAACCCAATGACTGCTAACACCCCTGCCTCCACACATACAGTACACACAGTGCCACCCCTGCTCAGCTTTGTGTATGTAAACAGCGGTTGCTCACGGGCAGAATGACAGACAACAAGGCGTGCAAACACACATATATACAACATGCTCGCGTTCACTTACATCGATGCACACGCACATATGCACACGGACATACTCATGCCACACACGGAGACTGTCCTCGGCGTTGCCATCAAAGAGCTACATGTCGCTTCCTCTCCTCCATATCTTCCTTTTTCTCCAGTCTGGTAGCCATTTTACCATCAATGGCCTGGTTGTGTTTAAGGGGGTTTTTCCCCCTCAGATCTGGCAACCACAAGAGCCGAGGAGGCCTGCAAAGGCCGAAAAAGGAGAAAGCAGTGAGTGAGTGATTGGCATGTGGTATGTGCAGTACTACTTCGTGTGTGTGTGTGTGTACCCAGAAATGCAGATTACAAAAGACACACAAACATGTGTGAGGTGGCTGGATTCAAATCACTCTCACATGGCCCATTGTTAGCACTAATCCCACGCTAAGAGGCGGCCGAAGGCAAAATATCGCCTGTCGCTCGCACTACCAGTCAGCCCAGATTCTTAGTGTTCTCGGCTGCAGTGTGAAGGTAGTGACAGCGATCTAACTCCTGTTCATGCACAGATTCTGTCACGACTCACCACAGTTTGCTCCTGATGGTCAAACTTTTTTCCTAATAACAGTACGTTTTATCTTCGTCTCCCTGGTGCAGCAGAATCACTAAATGCCTGGTCAGGGGTCTTCTGCATGAAAGCCACTCTGTAACTTATTTATGAAAAGAACTATTATACATCAGTCTTCAAGTGTTCCCTCACTTCCAGTGCACAAAAAGGTGCTTGGTGTTCTTATATGGCTGTGGATGCACCAGATGATCCAAAGTAATATAAATAATATAACATTTTTATGGGGCGTATGGCTGGATATACAGAAACAGAGCCTGGCAGTTTCTTGTCAGTGTTGTGAACACACAGATGACCGGTTTTATTCCTAAAAAAGTGGCAGCACTCACAGTGTGAACACACCTGATCCAGGTAAGCAGCAGTGGGTACCTGCAGGGTTATTTGGAAACCACGCAGAGCAGGGGTCCATGGGGTCCAGGATTGAATAATTATACCTTCATTATTCACAACCATGCTGCTTTATAGAGTTGTCAAATGAGCCTTGGGCAGCTGACAAAGGCCAAACCACATTTCTCTTTTCATTACGTCAACTTGGTAACAGCTGATGAGAATTGAACACGGATCGGCATCAAAAAATGATTCACAGTGACCGAGCTATATCAGTAATCTGTGGTGATTATTTCCCAATTCCCCCGCTCACACACACACACACTGAGATTCACAGAGCAGCTGCACAGGAATTTCTTAATTTGCTTCTTACAGATTAACCAATCTGTCTCTGTGAAGTATTGCACAAGGACTCATTCCACTCCTCTGTGAGGATTAGAATGAGTTTAGCATTTAGCCCAGTTAGCAAGCTATAAGACACCCTAATGAAGACCCAGGGATTAGCAGGAATGTGGCTATTAGCCTGATTAGCAGCTGGTAGAGCATCACATGCATCAATGACTCATAAAATAGGGATTAGCATACTTTTAGCATTTAGCTCAGTTTGCACAATTACCAAAGCATCAACCGATGCACCACACAGATGAGGCCGCACCGATCAATGTGCACCAAATGCATAAGATATCATTTCATGCTGCCCATCCATGTGGATATAGACGGTCTGTGCTCTTGTTCTGCTGTTTTATTATTATTATTATTATTATTCTGCATTTGTTGTTCCACAGAAACACAAAAATATATTCTTTAAAAATAATGCTCACTGACTAAATGTGGCAGAAATGCTAGACAGCGCTGAGCATAGGGATGGTGAGTCACCAGCACCTTCTTGAAAAACACTTCTGCTTCTTTTGCGGTTTGGGGAGGACTGAGAGTGTGAGAGAGAAAAAGACCCAAAAAAAAAAAAAAAAAATACAGCTCAGGTTATTTCAGTTTGTCTGCGTGAGAATAACGTCACCGCAGAGAGTTCCTCCTTCTTCTCACGCAAAAGCAGACAAGTTACCTACTTCCCATTAGTCCTGGGCAGGAAGCAGCGTTGGAACCAGCGATGTTTGTGTAAGTGGGTTCTGTGTGTGTGTCAACACGGTAGCTGGATATGTGTTGTCTTTCACACGTCTCTGCTGTGTCTTCACTCACTTTCAACACACCGTTAGCCAAGCTGCAGCACTTTTCACTTTTGCATAATGTTTGTCAATCACTTCCCTTCGGGCCTGTTATGAGAAACTAGCAACAGCCGTTGGTGAAGGCATTTTACTGCCTTGAACATCCTGCACCAGTGGCGACTCCCACAGGATAAACCGCACATGGTTCGGACCCAACGAGCCGCAAATTACAACACTCGACCCCAAACTTACTTGACCGCTAACCAGTTACCAATTCTTCTCAGCTGCCAACGAATCTGTCATTTGCAAGTCTTCACATTTCACTTTTAAGGGGCATTGCATGGAAACATGAAAACACAAAAATGACACACACACACACACACACAAACATCACATTTAACAAAAAAGAAAACAGAATCCAAATCACCTAATGCATGACTTTCTTTTCTCTCTCCCTCGTTCGGATCGTTACGGATGTGTCTGTCATATGGATTTCATCGTGATCATTTTGTGTTGGGAAACTCACATCATTGTTCAGCTGTTTACAGCAACGTGCAGGACACACTGTCAGCGTCACGTATAGACAGTTTTATGCTCTGCACTGTCCTGTGTATGGTTCATGGAAGTAAACCTCATGCGTGGATCATAAAATTGGACTCAAAAGCTTTTGTCTCTGGCCTGTCCTCATTCCTGCACAGGCAAAATTTATCATTGACATTTGGAAAACCTAAATATAAAAAGCACTCAAATGAATGTCTTTATGGTCATCTGTCCTACAATTTGGTAGAAGGAATGTGCCAGTATCTTATTTGGATACACAAGCACAGTTCAGTGACTTGTTCACACTCAAAAAATTTGTTAAAACGTCACTGATTTGCAAAAAGAAAATATGAATATAACAAGTTTGCTTGTTAAATGACTTGATCTGGTTTTATTACTATAACATGTTCAAAACATCTGTACTTGATTTAATCAGATGTAAAATTCATTCACATTTTTTAAAGCAGTTTAGACAAGTGTAATGTGGAAAGTTGACACATTCGACACAGAAAACATGTGTGGATGGAAACACTTTAATGTACAAATAAATAAATGTAAATGGATTTTGACAAGTTAGGTTTCACCACAATATCTCTTGAGTTCAGCCACTTCCGGACCGGTGGATCAGTGGGTAGAGCATCAGCTTGGGATGCAGAAGGCCTCAGGATGAAAACCCACGATGCCAGGTGTGGCCGGTCCCAAGCCCGGATAAAACGGGGTGGGGGCTGCGGCAGGAAGGACATCTGGCCTAGAAAAGTCATGAGAAGTCAACATGCAGAAAGCTGCCGATCTCAAAAAAATCAGCTGTGACCTATTAATTTACACATGTATCTGTTTTCCAATTAACAGTAAATGCACCACGACCAGTTTGGTATTTATACTTCAGAAGATTATTATATGCTAAGTGGTGCAAATGTGACTCTGCTTATCCTCCAGTATTCATCGACTGTTCTCTGTTCTCACCCAGGCTGTTTATCGCTCCATCTCTCTGCCACTCGTACGCTCATTCAGGACACCAGAGCCTGCAGGAAGATGAAGTGAAAGTGTGTTGAAAGTGAATGTTTTCGCTCATTCTGTCAGACACACAGGAAGCCGAGAGAGACGGTGGCTTGGATAGAGGAAGTCGGATTGTTCTCCCTGTGTGTGTGTGTGTGTGTGTGTGTGTGTGGTCTCAGTGCTGAGTGAGCCCTTTCACTGTGAGAGACACACTTTACAGGCTGTGGCTGCAAAACCTGATTAAAAGCAGCTTAAGTGCGGTGCCTTGGCTGCATGGGTGGAAACTCAACACACTTACAACAACTTCAATGCTACTACAGTATGTTATGTAACATGCTGCATTTAGTTAAACATTGCTTTATCTTGTGGACTCTTCTGAGAAAACTTAAGTCAGAGTGACCAGGCATCTTGAGAACTGATGATTTGATGTATTTTCTGTTGAAACAGGATGTTACAGCAGGACATGACGGGCGCGAACTGCCCGCATATTAGTGATTACAGATTTATGATAGAGTGGGAGGTCAGTCGTATATGCACCACTGATGGGAAAGAAAAAAATTATTGGATGGGAATTTTTATCTTTAAGTAAAAACAGGAACATCTTAAAACGGGTTCAATTTACCAGCATGAACACTTACAATTACCGACACGCTGAACACTGTGAACAAGATAAAGTCACGATGCAAAATGAACGAGTCAACGTGGGGGAAAAAAAGAAAATAGATCTAACATTTCACAGGATTATGTTTGCTCGATTGTGTCTTTCTTACAATGTATCTGATAATAAATGAACCCACTTGTGAGTCTTTGTGGAATCTACTACAGACAGAGACGACGTGCTGTTTGCGGCACAGTTAAATATGTTTGAGGGAACAACCGTAGAGAAGAAAACACACTGACATCATTAATATCCCTCCACTGGCCTGTAGCACCCTTCATGTCACTGAGAGTCGCACTATAAAAACAGCCACTTCTTTGCTTCATACCCTGTATGTTCGTGTTTTTGATGCATTCAGGAGTCTGTCGGAGCAGGAGGAGCACAGGTGCGACTGATAACATTAGTGATGGCCCCACACAGTGAGCTGCTAGTCAGAGCCATTTGAGACACCTGTGTGTGAGGAGCAGGTTGCCCAGTCACGGCAGCAGGGTAACTGGGAAAACCTCTTCCCAACCATGACATCAAGTCTGAGGTCACCAGTCAGTGCAAAGTTCTACACGCAACAGAGTCTCTATTTCTTTCCACGCTACACGTCCATCTCTTTAACTCTATGCGTTTTCAAACGTTCTATATGTTCTATGGGAGCAACTAGGATTCAGACATCCACTTATCACAGCGTGCAGGTTGCACGTTTGATTAGAATTTAGTTTTTGAATGTGTGTATCTCAGAAAAAGTTTGCTTCAAGCTACGCGGACTAACTTTGGTATTAAGTGTCATAATCTGTGACATGCATAACCCAAAATACCAAACACGAAGCGACACAAGTTAAACTTATATATATAAATCAAAAGCTATGTTGGTCGAGTGAAAACGCATCGTATGTTACCTACTTATAACCCAATGCAAGTAAGAATTATACTTTTTACTCCACTACATTTGTATAGATTCAGTTACTTTTGGCTAATTATTTTTAAAAGACTGCTAATAATAAGATTAAAATCAGCTCTAGTCTTTACAACCAAAGATTTTTGCACGCAAATATGTTTTTCCTTTTTTTCTACAGGGCCGCAGCTGTTTATACTGAAATTATTAGCTTGACCATCATATGTTTCTTTTTTTTTTTTTTGCTCCATTAATCCCACTTCTTCTTCCTCCTCTGTCTCTATGCGTCTGCACCACAAAGGCATCGAGTAGTCGTGAGGCGATGAACATACACAGTTGGTGGTCGCATTCCCTTTCATACCAAAAACCAAATCCTACAGGACCATTTTGGTCACTTTCTGAACTGTATTGTCCACAGTCATCATGCAGATCAGCCTCAAATCACCATGACACCAGCACAGAATCTTCTCAGCTCATGTTCATCCATCTGCAGCCTGGATTAGCTTGTTCGTCTGTGCCATAAACCTTTAGAGCACGTGAATCAGACACGATGTCCCACTTGGTGCCACGTTTTTTCATTCCAAATATCACGATTGCTGCAAATGGTGTCCAAGCTGACATGAGTTGCCTTAACACCACCGGAGATGTCGCACGTGCACAGTTGACTGTCTTAATGTTGAAAATGACCAAAACTGTACTTTAACCCTCAAACAGCCCTATGGAGTCAGGAGGATGAGGCAAACTATTCCCACAATGTAGAAATGCGATTAAACTCAAATTTGTCCACTTGAGCACAAACACGCCCACACGGCAACATTTTAGTGTTAGGAAACTCTGTTCATGTGCTTTGCCCGTGATTAGAACTAGTGGGTCTTACCTAAGAGTAGCTACGTGTTTGTGTGTGTGCGCAGAGCAGATTAGTCAGATGGTCTGACTGGCTGAGGCAATGAGGGTCTAAAGCCCTTCTGATGAAGGGTTAATGTGATTGCGTCGGGGGTCCCATCTGTTGTCGTCACCGTGTTCACTAAAAACATGAGAGGACAAGTCAGTCAGCACTTACACTTTGCTCTTCTCTTTATAATTTAGACAATATAAGAACTTTAAATGACTGCTGTCCACGGACCACAGGGTGAGTGGTTCGATTCCCTTTTCGATTCCCTGGCTATGTGTTGAAGTGTCCTTGGACAAGACACTGAACCCCCAGTTTCTCCCTGTGGGTCAGGTGAGCACCTTGCATGGCAGCCACTGGCATCTCCTCGTGTGAGGTTTTGGAGGGAGCAGTGATTTATTTTGGTTTTTGTTCTGGGTTTTATTTTGCCTTTCAGCTTATCCCGAAGTTCACGGTGGCCACAGCGGATCATGTTGATTTCAATTCAATTCAATTCAACTTTATTTATATAGTCATCTACATGCACTTTACAGAATAAAGTCGAGACTATGAAGATGTGCAGAGAAAACCCAACAACCCCCCCTACAGCGAGCCTTAGGCTACAGTGGGGAGGAAAAACTCTTTAATGGAGACCCTTCAGTGCTCGCCACAGCGGAACGCGTTGGCATGCACCACGAGTTTTTATCCAGGCTCGGGACCTGGTGGGGTGGGATTCAAACCTGCAGCCTTCTGCATGCCGACCCAATCCTCCACCATTTATCCACCAGGTCCCAGCAATTCACTGTAGAAAATGTTATCACTAAATTTAGGGCAAAATTCAGCGTCATCACTGATTTGCTTGTCTTGATTTTCTTCTACAGTGGTAGAAGAAAATCTTTATTTAGTCTTTACATGGCTATAAAAAGACCCAAAAAAAAAAAAAACAGGGGGAAATCTGTCCGTTGCTCAATCTTTAAACAATAATCCACATGTACGTAGTTTCTATTTTAAGTGTGACCTTAAAGCAGGTCGTCAGTAGGAAGTGCTCTGTCATTTATCAGCAGGTTTGCCACCAAGTAAAATGTTGGTAGTTTTACCACACTTGTATGTTTCTAATTATTCTTATAATTCTGAAACACTCTTTGCTATTTCATTCATACTGAGAGTGTGTCCTGTAACTACACATAGGAACATAAACAATGGCGATAGGTTTCACAGAATGCCTAAATATAAATGAGTGAATGAGGAGGTGTTAGATTTTCACTGTCACTCGGCTGTGACTCATACGACGTTATTGTATAATCCTCTCGGTACCTTTCCCATCATTCACTCTGCTCGGTGATGACACAGCACTTCTGATCAAATACAGCAGACACGTCGACATTTGGACTTTTTCACTCGTACGTTTCTGTGCTGAAGCCGTCACAGACATGTCTCAGCAAACGCCAACCGCTCAGCTGGTGACTAATAAATACAAACACACACAAATATATAAACATAGCTGCACTTCTGTCTTTGTCTTGGTCATACTGACTAATATATAGAGTTGGAAAGAACCGAATATACTGCTGACGTTCGTGCTGCACTTACTCATCAAACACAGAGTCAAAGTACTTTTAGGCAGACAAATGTTATTCCACAGCCACCGGTAAGAAGCAGTTCGCACTACATGCTGCCAAACAGCATTTTACCGTGTGGATGCAAATGTGAGCCTGTGTTTACATGTGCTAATGCTTCATTATTGGGAAACATCTGAAAGTTCTGTGAGTGTGTACGTGTGCACGTGACGCTCGGCCTCAGCAGGGAACTGAAAGCCCAGCAGACAACTTCAGCCCAAATATAGACATGGAACAGACAGGACATCACTTTTCGCACGTGGGCGTGTGTGTTTTCTTCTTTCTAATAATCTTTGATATAACAGCTTTTTTTAAATTAGAGTTGTGTATCACTGGATGCTTGGAAGATCACAGACACAAAAAATCCGAAGCGATGAAGGCGAAGGACTTTTTACATTCAAATATTCATCGCACGAGATGGTTTATGAAACTGACAGTTGCCTACTTGCTGACATATAGATGAAACACACACACACACACACACACACACACACACAAACATGATGGTCTCTATATTCTTTCTCTGTGCTTCACAGATAAAAGGCTTCACTGTCATTTGAGTGTGTGTGTGTGTGTGTGTGTGTGACATTGACACACATCCCTCTTGTGTTACCTGTGTTAAAAGAATAGTTCAGGACGTTTCCCGCTGCTCATTTCTTACAGAATTTAGGGTGAAAACGCAGTGAACTGTGAAACTGTGGAAAGCAGGAAGCATTTCGGTGACTAACACCTCTAAAAAAACTAATTCAAGTTTGGACCTTTAAAAAAACCTGAACTGTTCCTTTAGGACTCCTCATATCAGCATGTCCACAAAGGTTCACATGGGCACATTTGCCATCGAGTCCTCGAGTTGTTGAATGATCATGAATGTGCATTAATGACAATACACTGTGTGTTCAGTTATACTGATATTCATAAAGAGAGATCGTAATGTTGCAGCAGGGTCATATGAGCCCGTTCTCATTCCCAAGGCATCGAGTGTCACGCTGCCCAGTTCTTTCTGCATCCCCTTGAAAGTTTCTGGGTTTTAAAAAAAAAATGACTTATTGGTTTAACGTTTACATTTTTCATCATGATTCACTCTTAGAAGGGACCAACAGAAGTTCCCCGACGGCCCGAGTGGTTCGATTCCCTTTTCGACCGGCCTCCTCCCCTGCACAAAACTTAGAAAAACCTAGAACAGACGCACGGTCCAACCATCACAGCATCTGGGGCCAATGCATTCCAGCGCTGGCATCTGTAGTGTAGACTCACTGAGTTTCCCCCCCTGCACCTACTGGACTGTGAGCTGCTTCACTGGGATCACCAGCACATCCAGTAGCAATTAGCCATATGAAACTCGTGTGCAGTGGAAATGGAGCTGGCAGGCCGAGTGAAACCAGAGCAGATGAGTAAATGAACGTGAACAGAAACAGGAGAGAACTCTGACATGAAATATTCACAGCTGACACCTTGGGCTGTGAAACTAAACGCCTTTGTCCTCTTTCATTAATCCTGCTTCTTCCCTCTCTCTCTTTACTTTAAGCCTCTCTCTGCTGCCTCCTCACCTTCAAATTGGTTATCTCCATTTTGGACTTTTTTAAACGAAGCTGAAAAACGTGCAAACATCCTGCAGATTTGAAAAACCGAATCTGAGCATCAGTCAGTTTCCAAGCACAAGAATCTGCATCTATCTCCTCCTTCTCCTAATCCTGCAGGTGTGCAGGTCACTTCCTGTTGCTGGTTTGGATTTTTAACTTGCTATTCTCTTGTTCCTTGGCTGAGAGCAGAAACACAGACTGTGTTCACATGCACTGGCTCACAGGTTTTAACAGCATAGTGACAGAAAACGCTGCTTCCTGACGTTTCTTTTTTGCGTGCGTGTTTGTGTCGCAGCACAGTGAGGGAGACGCACAGCTGATCCACAACGGGAACTGTGTGAATTCCAAAAATCCAAAGGGGAAAGTGACTTATTTGCGAGGCACATTTGCTGGGCTTTATACTTCTTTATAGTCTTTCACTCAGCTGTGCACATGCTCAGTTAGAGGAAGCCGATTAGAAACCTGATTACGTGTGTACATGGCAGAGAAATTGACCTTTTCTACCCCAATTTCAGAAACCAGCTTTCCCTTTTACGTGACGCTTTAGAAATGAGCTTTCTTGAGAAAGTCGACTGTAACCCGGCGCATGTAAACGCACTCAGTGATACAACTACTACAGACACAAAACAACTAATTAGAGGCTCAGCGACTCAAAGGAGATAAAATCTACTAAAAAGAGACACAAAACCATTGAAAAGTGATACAAAGGGTTTGTATAGAGATGCAAAAACTACCACAATTATGCAAAACAGCTAGATATAAATGCGAAGCAAACACTGGGAAATTTGTGCCATTGTCTGAGAATCCATGTGCTTCAAACCTGACCACTGTCAGATGCGATTGGTTACGATTTCTCAAAGGTCACTGTTCATTCTCTGCTTCTGCTCCAAAAGGAACGAGACCCCATCCCGCTTGTCACATCCAGGTGGTGGACGCCTTCTGCAGCACACCAATTTAAATGAGGAAGCTGTTCCGTTATTCACCTGTTGCACTTGGTTCCCTGCCAGCATCCAGGCACGGTGCTGAGCTGTGCTGTGGTTTTTGGCACGGCGGCAACATTCGGTTTGGGAGATGAAATGACGCACACACAAATTCCCAAGCGCAGTCACTGCACAAGCATCAAACTGAAAGTGAAGAAAATCACTTGGAAACATGTTTGTTGTCCATTTGTCGAATTTATTTAACCATGATGATGACGGTGAAAACACAACGTTTGATTTACGTCATGTTTTTTTTTTTTAAATTCAGTCCACTTCATGGAATCAGTGACTCTTGTTTCATCTCTTCTTTTTGTCCTCTCCGCTCTTCTTTCTTTTCTTCTACAGTTCACGGCAGCTGTCAGTGTCTCCTCAGTGTTACAGGACAATGCTGGTTCAGGTTGCTGTGTTTGTGTGTGTGTGTGTGTGTGTTTTACTGTATTTGACATGCTGACATTCCAGCAGCTTGGCCCTCCACACTCTGCTTATTCAGGCCACTGCTCCAGACCGTGTGGGGGGGGGATTAATAGGAGCGTGTGTGTGTGTGTGTGTGTGTGTGTGTGTGTGTGTGTGTGTGTGTGTGAACATCTTAGACACACGCCTTATCATAACAGAGACAGCAATGCCACTGCTGGCACTACATATGGGAGGTTATTTTAAAGTGAGGGTGTGTGTTTCTGCCCCTTAAGCCCTGTGGACCCCAGGTGGAACAGCAAGACAAGGCGATGGACGTCTGTGTGTGTTTAGACAGTGGACTCTATACCTTTTCCATCTTTACAATGTGAGGAATGTTAGTGCAGGCTGAGCTCGGTGTCACATCCAAGCACAGTTGTTGCAAAGAGAGAACCACAGACTGAAGATTTATGATCCGGACGTCTAAGGCTGACAACATCACATAACTTTTCAGGGCTGATTACTGACACGACATTTGAGCATCGTCAAGGTTGTTTTCCATAGGTCATTTTTTTTCTTTTTAAGCAAACAACCACTTGTGCCTGACTTGATATGGTGAATGAAATCTGTCTTAAGCTCTCTGCTCTTTTCACAGTTATTATATAAGCTGCCAATTTAGCAGCACGAGTCATGAAGAAAGGCCCCATCATAACAACGTTTCAAAACCCAACTTCAGTATTTTGTAACACTTTCTCAGTTGTGTTAAAAAGATTAGCAGACTTGCAAAGTCCAGACACACCCAGACACGAAGGCCTGCACCTGTAACTGTTTCACCCCAGAAAAAAAATAAAAACCCTCTTTTGCATTGTGACCTGCACTTAAAATGCAGAGAATCTCTGTAAGATGAGTCACTGTGATTATCCAGTGCAGCCACTAAAAGGCTGAGATGAATGACACACACACAAAAAACAGTTCTAATTATGTTAATGTGTGTAAATATGTTGGAAATATGGCATCTAGGTATCTTTTAAAATATCACACACACACACACATGAAACTGCACTTCTGTCAATGTAATAGCTCAATATTTCCTATCACACATTGTTAACAAGCTTATTTATGATCCATTGACGCTTTATATGCACATGTGCTTTGGTCTGGATCGTAGTTCTGCTCACCACTGTACCTCTGCTCCTTACAGTATTTTATTATCTTTTAATGTTTTACCTTGTGTATATACATATAGTGTTATAGTGTAATGTTATGTCAGATTGTACAACACTTGATTACTGCAGTGATACAAGTGGGTGCAACATTTCTGTGTTGGCTACATCTATGGTTATTATGGGTGTGACGTGTCTGCTCTTCTGCAATATTCAACATCCCAATGCAATATGTTAACATGAGATGCAATATTCAAGTGTGAATTCAATGTAATGTTTCTGTAATTTCGACATGCTGGATCCTATCTGGTTTTCATCTTTAATCTTTTTATTTCGAATCTTCATCTTAATCTCTGAATGTGTTTCTTTCGCCGCTGGAACCCTGGAATTACACTGTGGGATCAATAAAGTCTTGTCTTGTATACGCTGTATTATAATATATCATATAATACAGTATACATGCAACATCATATGCACTATATTATATTTCATTGGGCCGTATTGTGCATCAGTATAGAAATCTCAGTTTGTTCAGTGGCATTGTGTGTGTGTGTTCGGCCATAGATGGCGCTCTCCTCCATTTTACCAGCTACTCAGTGGCTTTGTGTTGACGACCCGCTGGGACCAGACTGTCACCTCTCTGTTAGGGGACCCTCAACATAACCATCAGGCCACCCTGCTAGTAACAGCAGGCTCCTTTTGTAGCAGCATGTCACTTTGGTGCCATTGTTGTCTAATTAATGTGTGTGTGTGTGTGTGTGTGTTTGGGGGGGGGGCTGTTCTGTTAGTGAAATTTACTTTGTTGTAAATTGTAAAAGGAATAAGTCAAAAACTGTTTATTTCAGTGCAGCTTTCAGAGATCAAAGCACGATGGGGAAAGAAGACGACTCAGAGACAGAGAGACTGAAATAAAACTGTTAAGTCCTCTACAGTTTCACCATTGTTCAGACGTGCTCCTGCCAGCGTGTGTGTGTGTGTGTGTGTAGCATGCTGTGCTGTGTCAAGGCAGATTTACAACCGTTTTGGCCTTGGGGATTGTTAGGCTGTGATGGTTCAGAGCAGGTGTGTGTATGTGTGTGTGTGTGTGTGTGTGATCCATCTCACAACCAGGTGAAGAGTTAAGAGTTCATCTCACCTAAGAAGGGAAAGTTCGCCCGCGTCCCGTCACTTCCATGGCCTCAGATCACAATGGAACGACAGCGTGTCAGAGGACACAAAACCAAAGCGGCTGCACTTGCACTTTATGCACGTTTGCACCTCTGTCATGTGAAGAGCTCAAAATTCTGTCATTCGAACCAAGACCTTGTAGCTGGGAGGAGGCAGAGCTAACCACTCCACCACATGCTCACTGCACTGCACCCAAGGAGAGATTTTATGATCCCATAGTGTGAACTTGCTTACTTAGTGCAGCAAGTGATAAAAATATTAATGCTTCAATAATTATAATTCAGTAATTTAATATTTATCCCATTCTGCAAAATTCAAACAATTAGAGCTAATATGTATCATCAATTTTAATGCAAGACTTTTACACTACACAAAAGAATTTGTACACTGTGGTGTTACTACATTTATGAAACATTCACAACCGAAACCACTGTACGACTTGTGTCTACGGGTGCACGTCACTGCAAGATGAATATTATACCTAAGAAGTTCAAATTCAACGTAGGATGGTGGTTTATTTCACACAGTATGACAGATGCTTGAAAGTCATCTGCCTGAGGACTGTCATCATGTGACTGACCACAAACAGGGTCATATTTGACCTCAGAAACCAAAGGTCATCATTATGTCTCATTTATCTGCAGCATCTCGTGTCTCGTCACGCAGCATTTGCTGCCGGAAAGTTGATCGCTGATCATGAATATGAATTGTATCTGATTCCCAGTGAACCTCCGTTAAGTCACATCTTGACGATGAGGAGTCTGTCTTTCTGTTTCTGGACATGTGGAGTGGAACAGGAAGCGGTGAGGTTTTGCAACCTGTGTTCAGCTCTGTCAGCTGTTGAAAAAGCCACAGTTAGAATTCTGTCAAATGTTTCCGTATTAACTTGTGTCACTGCGAGTCGCCTTAAACTCTCATTTGTATTTTTTGTTTTTATTCCTCCTTTATGAACTCAAATATCTAAAATCATCTTTAGCTTTTAATCAAAAGGAAGAGGCTGACCAGCAAGTGCAGGTCTTACAGATGCATGAAGACATACTGTGGGGTGTTCAGTTGAAAGGAATCAACTGTCTCCTGGAGAAATCCTGCTCAGAAAAGCAAGTTCCACACATTTTGACAGCGATGCAGGACTTTGCAATCCGGCTGATCGAAACGACGAGCGGTCAAGTCAACATTCATGCACTGCTAAAAATCTGGCCGAACCCATGTGTCTCCCAGGCTTAATGTAAAACACATTAATAAATGTGACTTTGATTTATTCTGATTCAGCTTCAGTCACACACAGCTGCACGTAAATATCACATGTCTGTGTTTCCACATCATCTCTAACACATTGCACTGTTGTTCGATCATTCTTTGTATTCTTTGTAGCCATAGTTTTGGAAAACTAGTGAAAGTGAAAGAGGAAGGAGATTGTGAAGACAAGAGCGTGTTGTTAGTTCAGTTTGTGTGTGTGTGTGTGTGCGTGTGTGTGTGCGTGTGCACCTTTTGCGATTTTACGACCTGGGAGCTTCATCTGTCGGGTCACCCTGTCTGTTTGCCAGGCGGGTGGAGCTGATGCACAGACACAACACGTGTAATGAGATTAAAGTAATCTGATTACAACAGCTGGAGCCTGACAGGTTTAGCACTTTTCTATCCTATTGTCTGTTAGTTCACACTAACACTGTGTAGATACACACACACTATTACTGTATCTGCAGGTTGTTGCATCACTTTGCAAGAACAAACTCGTGTACTTCAATTAACTATTTCAGTCAGTGTTATTAAGGTTTTGCAGTACAGCTACCAATCGTCACTATACAGTTGTATATAGGATTAATCATGCCCCTGATTCTGCTCCGTTTTTAGAATCTTTTATACAATATTTATTGATGCTGCAGATACACGAGTGTCAGTGGTGGAGGAAGTACTTTTACTCACTCAAATGAAGTAAAACTACCTTTTAAGCTGTGAATATAAAAAAAAAAAAAAAACCCTCCTTAACGTCAGGATCGTGTTAAGTACGTTACATATTAGCAGTCTTCGGTTACTCCTTATCTGTAGAGTCGGACAGATTACGTCCCAGACTCCACTCCTCCTCCACTGGAGTCTCCAGTCTGACTCAGATTGACTGTGTAAGTGCTCCATACAAAGAAGCAACCTGCACGTAGCCATAAATAAATCCCCCCCCCCAACCCCCCCGGGTGTGACAGAACAGGTTGAGATGAAAGGTTCTTGTCTTGCCCGCTTCCCCCATAGCTTCTTATTACTGAGCTTTTAACATATAAACAGGACAGAGACACACACTCATAAAACACTGAGGCAGGACGAGGGAGGGTGTGTTTTAGCTCTCTGGCTTATCTCTCGTGACATTTCTCGTTCACCTCTCTCAAACCACTCTTATACGAAGCGGGATGATAAATGCACCAGCGTTTCTGCCTCCATAATTCCTTTGTCAGTCGTTTTTATCAAGAGCTTAGGTCACGCTAAGACTTTCAGAACGAGAAGCAAATGTTAAAATCTTTTCCTCGTCTTTTGTCCTCACATTTCTCAGAGGATGTAAAACAGATGTAAACCACCTAAAAACAGACAAAACCACCAGAAAACTACCTAAACTTACAAAAGCAGACAGAAAACGTTAAAAAAGACAGAACATTGAGAAAAAAGACCCAATAGGCAGTAATACAAGTACTTCAGGGCAAAGTGTACTTCTATCTAAACAGAATATTACTCCCTGAAATAAAGTCGTCCATTCGTGAGCATAAGCCTGCTCAGTGCGTTTTCTTTTCTTTCGATGGAGACGGTTGCTCATTTTTAAAACAGGGTCGAGTTTAGTGACGTAACATAACAAACAAACCAACTAAAATGAGGCTGAAATGAGAAGCATCTTTTTTTTTTTGTTTGTCCTCTGAGCAGTAGGAGTGTGAGTCATTAACATCCTAACATCATAAATGAGGGCACACACACTTTTTCTGTTATAAACACAATACTAGAATGATCCAAAAGAGTCCAAATGAGCAATGTAACATCTGCAATGTGCAGTTTTTATTGTTGTGCACTGGGGGAGTTCAGTTTTTTGCTGTCAGGACCCTTGGACATTAGTTTTCTCCTTCATCATCTCTTCTTCTCTATTGCTCAACGACACATCGCCCTTTCACTTTTCCTCAGTTTAATGCACTTTTATCTCTGTGTCACCGTTAAACACTCACAGTAAGGTACTGTATATGTGGACACACACACACACACAGGGACACACACACACTTTGTCAACAGAAAATCGCTCAGTCACTCCTGGTGGGTGGTGTAGACACAACCCCGCTGAGCGGGTCAGGTTCTACAATGGACCATCAGCAGGGAGGACACAGCAGGAATCCATGTTAACATAAGAATAGAGGAGCGGCACACCTCAGCCCTTAGCACGCGCACACACACACACACACACACACACAGGCACGATACTCATCAGGTGGACAATGACGGCAGACAGATCACACCAATCCTGTCAAAAATGTCCTCGGTCTCAAGGTTTTAAACCCTAATTGCTCCTCACAATAATAGATGCACAAAAGCATGCGCACACACACACACACACACACACACACACACACAGACCTTCCATCATTAACTCCTTCCCCTCTTCATTCACTGTCTTGTTTAGACAATCACCCCATCCATCCTACTACCTGTTCTCATGAAAAAAAGTGTGTGTGTGTGTGTGTTTGCACTTCCGTGGAGGTGATTCATAATCACTAGGGCTTTTGGGAAACATGGATCCATTTAGGATGGACAGGTGTGACCTCACACACCCTCTTTTTGGCTTTATTAGGAGTTCACACACATCAGGCCACAGTGTTTGTGTCCTGACACACACTTCTCTCCTTTGTGTGAAGCTCAAAAACACCTTCTTTCTTTTTTAGAGGTTTGTAGATTTAATAATTTGGTGGCGTAGAATATTAAAAAACGAACTAACTAAGAGTTTTTTGCAAACCTCAAACAAAGGAACTGCTGGTGGACTTTAAGTCCGGGACTCCTGTCAATCCTCTCTCCTACTCGGGGAGAGGGGGTGGCAGTAGCCTGGGTGTCCACCTGGACATTAAACACGGAGCTTCCGTATTTTCTAAGGAGACGAAGGTCCTTCAGCATCTGCAGCGTTTTGCGAGTCTGTGGTAACCAGCCATCTTCTATGCTGTGGTTTGCTGGGGCAGCAACATGAAGGTGGCAGACAGTAACAGACTGGACAAACTGGTAACGAGGCCTGGTTCTGTTCTGGGGGAGAAGCTGGACCCTCTGCATGTTGTGGCTGAGAGGAGAGTGTCAAATGATCTACAGAACATCACCGGAGATCCTTTCTCCCAGTGGCCATTAAACTGTTCCACTCACCCCCCTTCTGTAAAAAGGTGAAAATGGTTTTACACACTTTTCTTTGCTTCCAAAATCTTCTATAGAGAGCATTTATAAGCAGCTTTGATTTGTGTAGACAGATTCCATCTGACCGTTGCCTCTCACCAGCCTCAAACTGCTTTCAGATATAAATGTGTCTTAATAAGTGAAATGAATGAAAAAAAAAAATCGATTGTTCACAGGAATGAACTTTTCTATGTCTGTCGTGTGACTTTACTGGGTTTTATAAACTGAATTAACCTGAATTAGACACGACGATGCAAAAAAACAGCTGAGCCCACTACGACACTGCAGCATCATGCCAACGTGAAAAAGTCAAACAATTACACATATTTAGCCGTTTAGTCATCTGTTTACGTGCTATCAAAGGACTGAGCTTTGGCCTCTCAAGTTTTTTGTTAGAAAATGACTACAATTCCAATAAACTCTTTTACACAACAAGACCAAATGGACAGTGTTAACTGTGTGTTCTGATCTCTTCAGTGTGGAGAGAAGATATGACAGATAAACCAAGTTTTCAATGTAGCACAGCCTGATGTAAACACACAAACACACACCTTTTAGCTGAGTCGACAAAGGCTAAGATATTTGTAGCTGCCAGGGATATTACCAGGACTCCACACACACACACACACACACACTAAGCTCACTAATAGGCCTTTGCATCCATACCAAATTCATTCAAAAGGGGACAATGGTTGCCAGCACCTTAGGCAAAACATTATAGGAGTTTAAATCTCCACACACACACAAACACACACAAACACACACACACACACTAGAGTCTATTGATCATTTAAACAACCATTGTTTATTCTGAAAATGACATGTTTTCATCTCCATCCACCTCATTTCATCAACTGTGTCCTTCTTACTCTATTATGTTCTACCTCTCACCAATGTCTCTTTCTCTACAAACACACACACACACACACACACACACACACACAGAGGTGCAGTTGTGAGTTCAAAGCGCTGCCCCGGGGCTGCTGATGGAGGGAGGAAGGGAGGAGCAAGTGAATGAAAGAAGGAATGAATGAATGAATGAAAGGAAGGTAACATACCTGCAGGGGTCAGAACAGGTGAGCTTTAATGGAGCCTTTCCCTTTCAGAGCTCTCCCACTCGTGCATACCTGCATACTGTCTCTCTGTTAGTCTCACCTTCACCACTGCATCGTTCGTCTGGCAATGTTTTCCACGTGAAGTTTCCCCCCCTTAAATTATGCATTTTTAAAAATATAATTCAAAGCATCGCAACACATTCACCCCACACTCCACAAAGCTCGTGGGTATTTGTGGTCACTCGGTTTTCGACCTGTTGGCTCTTCGCTGTTTTTCTGGAGATGCTACCGGTCCACAGCGGGCGAAGCTCCCACTCACTGTTGCATATAAGGTAAATACGTGGAGCAAATTTCGATCGTAGCATTTCCAGTGGCTCATTTAAGTCCGGAGTTTGTAGTTGTGTTTGAGGTTAGTGTGTAGTGTGGGAGAAAAGCAGCCTTCTGTCCTCACCTTCCACTCTCAGCCCTCTGATCTGCACCATCGCAGAAAAGATAGGTGGGGGTGGTGGTTCGGGGGCTGCAGGTGACTCTCTCCTCCAGCAGTCAGAGCTCTATGCTGGGGTGCTGACAGTTTTAGGCCTCCCCAGGTCACCACAAAGCTAACCTCAGGCTGGACTGCAGGACAAGAGTGTGTGTGTGTGTGTGTGTGTGTGTGTTTATAGGCCTTTGAAAAAATGTTTTTCAGAGATCAACAAATGACCCTCTACCCCTTCAGCCTGAAGCACAGTGGACATTTTGCACCTTTGCATGTAGATTATTTGAAATTCCCGCTGCTATTTTCTCAGGCCTTTTGTTAAATGTGGGAAATGACCTTAAATACGTGGGGGGCTTACACACACACACACACACACACACAAACCCCTTCATTGTGCTTCTGAAGCTGCCACAAAGCTAAGAGGAGAAAAAGACCCCCATTTACCTGAACCACCTCTCCGTAAAGAACGAGGAATCAACAGCACCTTTCTTTTTTTTTCCTTTTTACTGCCCCCTCACCCCTTTATACCCCCCTCAACCCTGATCGTCCCATTGTCAGAGAGGACAAAGGCCAGGAGCGAGAGGTGAAGGGGGAGGAGTTGGGGGACTCACCTGATAAGAGTTTGAATGATCCTGTTCATGAGGAGGAAAAAGGAAGTAAAAGGAAAAATAACAGTTTCTCCCCCCTATTTACTGTCACATTAAAATCAAACGTGTTTTTTTTCTCCTGTGCACAAAAGTAAAAGCACAACGACTGTTCGCGATTAGACAGGTACAGGAGCTGGTTAGGGTCAGAGGAAGATTGAGGGCTGGTGTAACACGGCAAAATCTAACAGTTGTTTTACACAAAACATGTTTTATCCCTGTAAACCTACCTACAATCTTACTCTAACCCTAAAGTCAGCAGTTTTCTGCCCCAGGCCCAACCAGGCACATGAATCCGGGGCCGGACTCAGGAACCGAACCCAGGTCGTTGGCTTGATGGTCCGGTGAAACCCTCCCAAACCACCTGTTGGCAGCTCCCTTTCCCTTAATTAAGAACAGTTTCATTCATTCATAAAAGTAGTTGTTTTGGAACATAATAATTACAGTTGCAGTTTAGTAGTTTTTTAAGAAACAGGTTTGGTCTCGAACAAAGTGAGATCACCACAGCAAGCTCACAGACCATCGCTGTGACCTCTGACCTCCTCACCTTTGGTAGCTGGTAAATAAAGAACTGAGCCTTTCTCTGCTGTTGCTCTCACTGTACTTTCTAAAAGAAAAACCTTCAACAATGTTGTGAAACTGTTACCGAGAAGAGAAGTGAACATGATTTGTCATGCTGTTGTCATGGTGCGTATATAACAAGGTGATCAACACAGCAGCACCACGACGGCAGTATAAGCGTTTTGAGGACATGTTGCTATAAGTGAATTTTCTACGTAATGCATCTGAAAATGACATTTAAATAATGTTTTTCTATTTCAGGTGCATAAAATGTTCCCAGACAACATATTGGTGTCCACTAAAATATCAGATTTTGCAGTACAACATCCGCATTGTCTCGTTTCAGCTTTATTGTTTTTATGGTTGTATCTAGGTGAAGATAGTTATAACATGTAATTACACAATACGTTTATTTGCTTATAAAGCACTTTTGAGGTTGGACTCTGGAGCCAGGTCTGCAGAATGTCAGCTATTTGAAAATATGTGGCACTGGAACTATCCGTTCATCGTGTTCCTCTCAAATGCGTGATCATGTTCGCAGCTTCGTTGCATAGAATTGTAATATTTAGGAGACAGGATGAAGCGAGAGTGTAAAAAAAAAAAAAAAGTTCTTCATAACAACTTCCACAAAGTCTTCACTCAAGTGAAAGTAGTAAGTACATGATGTTAAATGTATGTAATTAAAGTATCAAAGTAAAAGGACTCAAAGGAAGAATGAACAGTATTTTAATCCTTGTTGAATTAGATCCTGGTGTTAATGTAAATGTGCACACAGCAGAATGTGTCACTCAGCTCTAAACTAAATGGTCCAGTAAAGTGTCTTATGGGCTAATTTCAACAGACAATAAATGATCTAAGATCTTGCATTAGCTTTGCATTTCTGCAAGCTAAGTGGAATAGACAGAAGAAGGCTGACATGAAGGGGGAGGGGGTGGGGAGAGGGGAGGGAGGGCCAGAGAGGAGGAATTTATATGGCCGGGGCCTATAGGTTATGGTGAATTATCCTGAATTAACAGTTTGTTTACTTTAGCTTGGAGGCTGCTGAATGAAGCGGGTGAAGAGCGGGCGTCAGGTGACCCAGCTCTTTGTTATGGAGAGAGGAGGGCTGGCAAACGCAGGCCCAAATGAGCGGCAGGAAGGTCACCTGGAACAATGCTGCAATTCTCCACGACAGCAGCGTCCATCATCATTAGAGCTCGCCCATCACTGTAAAAAGCTGCTGTGAATGCCTTGGTCAGGCTGCTGGGACTTGGAGGAAAGTGTATGAATGTGATAGATTAACACTCGACGAATGACCCTAAATTTGTCCCACAATGACCCTGTGGTTCATCTTTACTGGAATGCTCTATAAAGCCTAATATTCTTATTATTATTCTTCACTGCATCAAGTCTAATTATTAAGTTGTGTCTGTTTTTACTCAAAACACGAATTATTTACTCAGTCGTAGACAAACAACACTTGAAGACTTTGAGATTTTTACTGTATTATCAGAAATCCCAGTTCTTCATGTCAGATTAAATCTTTATATGTAATTAAACACCAAACCGTCCATGCATTTGTCAGTTGATTTGCATTGTATTAATGAATCTGGGTTGAAGCCGAGCAGTTATTATAATGCAAACAAATCACCTTGATGAAACCCGGTTTTACGTATATATGGTACAAAGGTAAACTGTAAATTCATTATGGCAGTTGATGTAGTGCTGCCGGCGTTGTGTGAGAATCCTACTGGAGTCATTTTCATAACTGTTAGTGGAACTTTTCTCACATGAAAATCATTTGTTTTGCAAAGTTAAAAGAAACTGTAAAACCGACACACAATTTGTGCAACTTTCGTAGTCAAAGACTGAACACTTAGTAAATAAATGAATGAAAAACACCGCAAGCAACTACATGTTGCATTTCAGTGAGTGATTGCATGGTTTTCCTGTGTCGTCTAGTTCAGGTTTAGAGAAGAAGTTAAAGAGAAGTAGAATGTTACAAGAAAAACTAACTGGAAACAATGTTGCATAGTGTGTGTTTGTGTGTGTTGAAGTGTCCTGAGTCAGTGGTAAGACACACACACACACACACACACACTGAGTCTACGGACTAATGCAATCCACTTCCCCTCATGGTTTGTTTACATAGCCGCCGTCTCCAAACAGCTAGCATTAGCATTAATGAGCTAAAGAACAAAGGCAGTGAATGGGCTGCTGTTAGCATTTAGCTCTTAGCTGCCTTTTGTTGACACAAGCTCAGAGTTTGCTAAGATGGAGTCATTAGAACTTCATTTACACCTCTTTAACAGGGAAACTTTGATGTTTCACAGAGTTTTATCCTCGGTTCTGTAAAAACCCTCACGGAGGCCTCATGTTAAAGAACAACGATAACAACAAGTATTCTGTTAAAAGTTTTAATATTTTTGTTCTCAATTAAAATTATACAAAGTTTGTTCAAGAGGAGGCTTCTGGAGGATAGAAAGTCAATTAAATTGCACGATGACACAGTGACACATTTAAATTGAGTGGAGCTTGGGTGTGTTTGTTAACTGGTGATGATGGAGCGACAGTGAACTAACATTTGTTGAGTAAATTAGCAGATGCTAATAGAGCTCCACTCCCTCACAATGTGGATTGGTGGGGCGAAGGGGGTTAGGATCCGTGTGGCTCTAATGATCTCACCTGTAGCCAATCAGGACTTAGTCAGCGACTAGGTGAGAGAATTTCCACTGAAACAAAACGTCATTTTCACACACGATAAACTGCATTGACCCGTGCTGCAAAAGAACGACTACTGAGAAACACATGTTTACATCCAATGTGCCACTTTGTGAATGAGCCTGAATTTCACAGTGTAGGAGACATGGAAACTGCATCAAGCTGCTTTATTTTGCTCACTGTCCAAACTTGCCACATGCTTCCATAACTGGCTTAGCTTTGGTCCAAATCACATCTTTCTGCTACAAATCTATTTTCTCCTAATGTGCCACATGGCGACACCTGTTGCTCAGCATTGCTGTGGCTTTACACTTTGTGTTTTGGTGTAAAGCACACGTGTACAGCCCAGACAGTGTCACCTTGCTGCAGAGAGAAAAAGGTCTTTCATGCAGTGACTTAGGGAGACTGTGAGCAGCTTACAGGTTGGGTGGGGTTTGCTGGGGGTGGGGGCACCTCATCAGGCTAATTTTTGGCCAGTTTAATCCACTGGTCTAATTCCGCCGTCTTAGACGGCGAAGTGGCCCTAAACAGATTAGAAACGAGCAGAAACAAAGACGACCCTCCCTGTTACTCAAAGCAGCACCGTAGAATGTGTCACAACCTTCAGACTGGGTCTGTTACATGTTTGACTATTTTGACTAAGATTACAGCAAAGTTGGGAAAAATCCGACCGCAGCCCAAAATCCCCCCCAGGTGCAGCCTTGTTCTGTCAATTCAGCCAAACAGCTTAACAGCACAGAAGGAGCAACTCCACCCAAAATCCTTCCCGATTCACTACTAGTGATGAAAATGGCTTCTGAAATAACAACAAGACAATGAAAACCTGCACGGGAGTTTCCCTGCTATATTTAAGTTTGGTAAATTTAGTTTATCCAACTTGAAACCACTCAGGTCTGAGCCACATTGTCACTGTTTTCATTTCACTTGATCCGTCTTTGTTTACTCTGCTCTTAAAGACCTCATCACCCAGTGAAGCCTGCATCATTTCAGCTTAACTGTACATTTGTCTCATTATTTTCTTTAGCTCTCAACCACTTTTCAGGTGAATCGGGCAGTTTATTCTCCTGGGTTTAAAATCAAACTAGGATTGCATTTCATCTTAAATCTGCCCAAGATATAATGTAAATAACATTTTACAAAAATTTCAGACGCCACACACAAAGAAAAACCCACTGATTCACTGGGTCATGTGAGGAGATCGATTCAAATGACCAACGGCGGCGTTGAAGCTCGAGAAATTGTTGCTGTCTGATGCCAGTGAGCATTTATTCCTTTGTCGCATCAAATTAGCCCGAAAAAATAAATAAATACATATTGAGGTTTTAAATCACAGTGCAGCTTAGTGCAAAGGATTCGTGTCACATAAACATGAGGTGAATCAACGCAGAGAACTGAGTGAATAGACTTCATATGTTTGTATGAATGGCACACACACACACACACACACACACACACACACACACACACACACACACACAATCGGGTGGGGGACTATTCTGTCTTTTAGGGCTGCAGAAGCATGTGGGACACGTCACCAAGCTCTGCAGGACGTCCCCCCGACTCCCTGCTGATGATTAACTCAGTTGAGCTAATTAACACACACACACACACACACACACACACACACACACACAGCGATTACCTTCACTAGTGTTAAGGAGAATTACACACTTCCAGAATTTTCCTTTCAGTTCAGTGAAACTTTGTGCTTGAAGTGGCAGGAAACATTAATTATTTTCCAAAATAATCAGACAATTTACACAATCCTTTCATCGCTTTCTGAAAACACAGATGTGGTTCATGTGGACGTGATTAGTAACCATAAAACAACAACAGAATAATTCCCCTCATGACCCTGCATATGAGTTTTAGTGTTCCCATCAGTTAGGTTTTTACTCAGAAAGGTAATCGCTGAGGATGCAGTGACATCATCTGTTTTACTGCTGTCCACACTTTCTCAGATCCCAGCAGTCTAACATCCAGGTTATAATAAACGTCCAGAATCACAACTTGCAAAGAAATACATCTTATTGTTGGACAACAAGCGTTTTATTTTTGGAGACTAAAGCAGAAAGGTAGAGTCTCTTTTCATTGACCATCAGGGAATTCACACTCACACAAACACGCAAACACTGCACCCTTCTCACCACCTCCCCGCCTTACCCCCCGTGTGGCGGCTGCAGGCCCAGATTTGAAAGGGATTTGTTTGATGAGTTTGCTGCCAACTGTGTGTGTGTGTGTGTGTGTGTGTGTGTGTGTGTGTGTGTGTGTGTGTTTGGGGTAAAGACTCAGACACACTGTAAAACATATGTCACTCCCACAGAGAGAGCATCTTGCTAATTTAGCCGCGGAGGTGCTGCACGGCACTGGCCAATAGTTTGGATCATCCACACACACACACACACACACAAACCAAACTCCCGAACCTGCTGGTTTACAGCTCGCCAGAGGCACGGCGGCAATATGGAGGGGAGGAGGACCCCTGAGTGTGTGAGTGAGCGCGTCCAATTCTCCCTCCGAGGCAGAGGAGACAGTGGGAGGTGTCGCCCCTCAGTGTCTTCTGTCTACATGTGTCACATTCCAGCTTCTGTTTGAAATGGGATGGATTTATAACTGTCCGAACGTTTAACAAATGAATACAAGTTGCACTTGGCTCTATATTGATCACTTGGACTGTCATTATTGACAGTATTTGTGAGATTTGGGGACATGGAGACAACATTGCAACCATGGAAACAGAGGAATTAACATGATCACATTTGTTTCCGATAAAGAAGTGTGGGCATGCACACATAATAAACATTCCTAGAACTCAGATTGACTAAGATATTTTCCAAGTTCTGCTTTCTGATGGAAATCTACCACTTTCCTGGTACTTTATGCACTTTTAGCAAGTGGTTTGAACCGTAACCTTCTGTGGGCTCGTGTCAGTAACTCTGACTAAGACACAAATCGTAACATCGTAAGAACCTGGTCATAATCCAGCACCGACGCCAGTGTGAACCGAGCTTAGTTCCTTTTAAAGAGCTGCAACCATAATAACCATGATAACAACAATAACCTGTAAATAGCTCCGTGTAAACCTGAGCATATGATGCGGGTTTGAAAAAAACTTCTATTCAAACACTTTCTGTCACTCGATTTCCAGTGTAAAGAATGTGCTTTGTAACAAGTGTAAATAAAGATTTAGAGACAGTTTTCCCTCTTTTACTCCTGTTTTGTCTCCGCTCTCGTCTCCCTCTGTGCATGTCCTCTTGTCCTCAGCCTTGACTGTGGGGGCAGATGTAGTCTCTCTTACATTCCACTCCTTTGTTCGTCTTCTTGCACTCGTTTGATTATTCATTATTTGTTAAATGCAGTTGTTTTTTGTGCCATTAAACGTTCCGTTGTCTCTTCCTCTCAGCTGTCAGTGATTGATTGTTGAGGCAACAGCTTGGTCTTAGCCCCTGGAGGTGAAAGGGGGGCTTATGGTTACTGAAGGGGAAACTGCTGTTGTTAGAGTGTTGACTTTATTCTGCTGCTCCACTTCCTCTTCCACTTTAACCAGTGGATGTGTGGTTTCTGCTCAGAAATCACCTGCCAGTCACTGGTCGGACCCTGTGTTGGCACCTTTTCTGCTTGGGTCAAACAAACTGAAACATGTCGGCTGCGGTGGGAAGAATCATTCTGTCATGCGAACAGTGATTCATTAGTTGTCGGAAAGTGTTGTGGTTATAATAAAAGCAGAACTGGCTGTGAGGGGTCCTTTTGATTTTGGAAGGGCCCGTTTTGATGCTACACTGGGTTTTATTACCTTATTGCTGGCAAACCTTTACTAAGAGAAGTACTTCATCCATCCATTATCCCGTTTAGAGTGCTTGAGCTTATTCTGATAGACACTTGTGCACTGTCTGCGTTTGATAAGCCACACATGACATACACTTTTTAGTGTTCCTGAATGCACCTTCAGTGCTTTATATGTGTGGCATCTTTCATGCAGATTAATGGAAGTCAAGGAGCTTTGATTGACAAGATGTACCAAACATCAGACAAAGGGACGTGATCCATTTACAGGGCAGATTATAAGACAGGAAATGTTCACGCCAACTGCCACCCTGAGTTTAAGGTACAGAGAAATATTTAATACGCTGTTCGATTAGCTTGCTAATTAGCATCTGTCCGGACCTTTTATTCCTGAGGTGTCGTCAAGCATCGCTTTGTTCAGTCCCTTCTGCGTTACATTCTGACACTGACGAATGCGTCACTGATCGATACTCAGATACTCAGCTTTCAGTCTATTGCATTGGAAACCGCTAAGCTTCAGTATTAGCTGCCTAAAGCAATGACGTAGTTTGCAAAGTGAAGAAGTTTCATATGGAGATGGACACTACAAGATGCAGGACTTTTCCATAGGAGACCAGGGTTTGACCCTAGTGCGAGACATCGTGCTCTTTAATGATAATCTTAACACAACGTGGAGCACGTGGTTACTATAGTAAGGAAGGACGTGTGTGCTGTTGTCACTGTTTGTAGCATTTTGTGCTTATTTAAATGGTCTTGTAACTTAACTTCTCCCTGAAGTTTCTGTGTCTAACCCTAATCCATGTTGTCTCTTAAGGTAATGGGCTTAACCGTAGAAAACAAAAGGGGCTGATACTCTGAATCATGTCTGACAAAATGTTACATGACAATTTGGAAAAGTCTGAACCCGCAGAACAAAAAAAAAACAAAGATTATACAAACAACAAAAAACAACCAAACCAACAAAAGCTTTTCAATAAATGTATTTGGGGGTCAAACCCAGACAGACTGTGAAACAATGGCAGTCCGAACTTTTCAGTTGTCACAAAAATCCAAATGCAGGTTTCGCCTACAACCCTACTCAGTTCAGTTGATTCAACTGAGACTAAAGCAAACCCACAGAGTCTGTGATCATTTCCAGAGTATTTACAGTTAGTGTATTTACAATATTCACAGAGTACTCAGTGTTAGTGTGGTCGGCCGCTTCTTCACTCAGAGCCATCCCTTCGAGATCCTAGTGGGATATACGCAATGCACAATAGGTAATACCACTGTCAACTGCAAATACTATTAGGCCCCGACATGAGACCTGGACGCGAGCGACCGTGCGGCAAAGGGCATCTTCCTCATTTGTCTTCACCGGTTCTTCACCACCACCACCACCACCACACTGGCCTTCAGTTGTCTGACACAAGCTTCCCCCTGGCGACAGGAAATGCATAAGTGTTGGATTGGCTGCAAGCAAGTCATGTGAGGCAGTTATGTGTGGAATGACATAAACAGCGCTACAGCCTTAGCCTGAAGTTGTTTTTTTCTAACTGCGATGCAGTTTTTGTTCCCATGGCGTCAAATGGTGGCGTTCCTCAAGCGTCCAATACTGACCCCAACGTGAACCTGTGGCATCAATACCTGACGTTGTGGGGTGAGAGCACATTGGCAGTGTCAAGTTAGTTACCTTTCCCCCCCATTACCTGTGTGTATGATGTATATTGAGGTTTTAAATTTTATTCTCTGGGGAAAACACCTGAAAATACATTTACTAAATGTTAATCTATTCTTCTATAGGAACATTTTCTGTGGTAGAGGATAATGGAAACATGGGCCTGTTGTCATTTTCTTTTTTTTTACTTTGTGGTTTCATGCAGTTTCAAGTTCCGTGTAGATTTTAGTTTAAAAAGGTCACAGATCTTTGCTAAGGTCAACTATCAGGTTTGATGCTGTCATTGCAGTTTAGTTTTTTTTTTAGCTACATGGGAAATTAGGACAATTAGGAATCGAAACCCCTTCATATTTTCCATATGGCTCATCTCATGTCCACACACTGAGGTTTATTGGCTCATCTTCCCCTGAGCCTGAGTCACAGAATGGTCGTCTACCTGAGCAGGTGACACATACTTGGAAATAGGGGTTTTCCTGGACTGGAAACACACCATCAATTTAAAATGTCATGGACATCGGAGATCACAAAGCAGTACAAAAGGGGGCATGGTCCCCTGGCTCCATTGGGTTACCAGGGGAGACAGTCCCTAAGGAAATGTCGCCGGCGGCAGCCCTGTTGTCGGGACATAAATTACAGGCTTGATGTCCAGGTAACTATCACCTGGACTGGCTCGGTCTCGCTCTTTGTTTTTGTTGTGGTTTTCCGTCTCTTGACTGTCGTCTCCTGCCTTTTTATTCCTCTTTATCTCTTCCTCTTTCCAACAACACTAGTTTTGTACTGGAAAGTCTTGACAAGCATGTTTGCGTCACAGCATTAACGGTTCAGCTCTATGTAAAATTTGAATTTTTGTCAAAAGCTTTTCCTTCATTGTTAAACATGGCCACTTGTATGTGGACACTTCTGTTTGTCAGTGTGCAGTCGGGGTTGTCGTGGTAACTTAATTAATAACTACGAAACAGCATATAAGGAAACTATAGTCCATAGCATGATGTCAACTTTATAATTTAACGTCACATTTTTTCACTTGCACAATGACACAATTGATACAAGAAAAACACTGTGAGGAACTGAAATGCCCACTGCAAGGTGTTTGCCCACAAGTTCCCCAACCTTCTCCTGTGCCGTCTCATACAACGAGGCCAGAGGGGGGAGGGCAGGGGCCACACCCAAAATCTGATTGGCCACCCCTGGTGCCGCCCCCTGCCCGACTGACAAGGTGGTAGCAAGATGCAGTAAAACCTTCAGAATAAGGAGAACTGAGCAAATCTGAAGCTCAACAGATCACTGTCATTACAAATACTTTTATTAATATGGACGTTTCACTGGTTTCATATATTCGGTTGCAGCCAGGTGGATTTTCTCTTCAAAGGATGGATTTTGTGTTTAGTGTTTACTATACATTTTTATGACAATTTGTTATAATGAGTTATAAGTTACGTATTTCACACTTCTGACACTATGAAGTAATTTTCAACAAAGTTGAAAATAAGTCTAAAACCTTTTAAATCATTTTTTAACGCCACCCTATTCTGAGCATCCGCCTCCGTTCGACCAGCTCGTAACATGCAGGGTTACAACTGTGAAAACATAGCAGTTTGGACGACTTTACATTTCAAAGAGGTTTAGACACCGAATCTCCCTGATTAGGTTTGGAAGATGATCACTTATTTTACAGGAGCACAGTCCTGTTATCGTGCCACCAATGGGAGCAAATTCTTGTGGACAGGATCCTGCAGGCTGTTATATGACCAGTTTGAACCCCATGATTTTAGAAATGATATGTTCAGCCATCACCTGGTGTCCTCTTGCCCCTCCCTTCATGACCGGGGGTGTTTCAGAAGTGCTAATGGAGGCGTGTCGTGAACGTAAAAGGTCCAAATCCTGCGAGAAAGTGAGGAGGTTCTTGAGGGCGAGCAGGCGGAGGAGGGAGGGAACAGGTGGAGGCTTCTCTCCAACACACACACACACACTTAAGAGATTTTACTGCAGGTGTGCGTCATTTGCTCGTCCCCTGACTCTTTAATCAGGAAGCAGACGGTGAACTGAACTGTGAGAACATCTCAGACAAATTCAGACCCTGAAGTAAAACAGTAGAGATATTAGTGCTACGTTTAAAAATCCATGTGACACCTGAAAGAGGAAAGAGTTGTTATCTCTCCATATGAAGGAGAAACAGATCAGGAGGCAGCAGAAAGAATCAAACGACTCAAGACTCAAACGTTCCTGCCATCAAACGCCGAACAAACCCGGGCTGTCGTTGGGTTTTCTGTGAATGTCACCTATTAGTCACGCTGCTGTTTACACAGGTTTGATGGATTAAAACCCAATCGTTTCCACTGTTCTGCTCGAATTTCCCATAAAGTCGCTTTTGCTGCTGCATCTTGGACTTTTGCTCTTAGTGCCTTAAATTGGTCGACGTTTTTTTATTTAGTTACTACTTGGAACCACTGGGAGAAATGCGGTGTTTATACAAAGCAGCCAGTTTAGAAGAAAGTCTGGTGCTTAAACTGTTTTCCTCTTTCTCTCTTTATTGCTTCCTCTTTTTTCTGTTTCTACATTAAGCCCGACAGCTTTATTGCTGTATATATTCATCTCTTGGCTTTGAGACGAAGGGCCACACTTAATGCTTTGTCTCGCGTAAACAGTTGCCGATTTTTCTGATGTGTTTGATGTGTTTACATACTTTAGAGAGATCCCATCATCCATTTCAGTGTAAGCGACGGGGGGTGAAACCCACAGTCATGACTTTGCCCAGAAGTTGTTCGTAGGAAAAAACATTCCAGAGTTCAGACGAAGCTAGAAATCAAGTGGTTATCTCTGCAGAGTCAATAATCATCTCTGTGTCATTCCTCTGTTGGGCAATTTTTTTTCTGCCAGTGGCTCTTTTCTCCCCTCACTCTCCATTTTCACTTTCTGCGTTTTCTTCATCCTCCGCCCTCCTGAGCCTGTCCAGTTGTTCCCCCCCACTCCCTCTCTCTTTCATGCCGTCTCCAATTTTCTTTTTCTTTCTGAGCCGACTGCTCGTCTCTTGGGACGGGAGAGATTGCTGTTAATCGGAGAAACGGGGATTACAGTCATCGTACACTCCTACACACACACACACACACATCTGTCACAGAGGCAGTTAATAAGTACATATGTTGACGTTGCTCAGGGCCACAGAGCAGCTCCTGTTGGGAATTGTGTTTCTGTGTAATCAGTCCCAGAGACGCAATTTTTGTTCTTTTTATTCGAAGCTCTTTATGATAAACTTGTCAGCAAGATAATAAAAAAATCACTTTTCTTTTATAGCATTATTTTAAAAAACTGACCAAAGCCATTATTTTCTCTCCTAAGTCGTATACTGTGACTGATTGACTCTGTCTTGTAAAAATTATTTTCCCTTCCAACTAGACTGCTACATTTTAGTAGGAGATGTAATATCTGGCTGCATTATGTTTCAAGGAAGAACTTTTTGGTTAGTAGAAAGTCGGGACTCCAGAGTCCTGGACTTTGAATAAAGTTCAGAGGTGAGCCTGCAGAATAGGCTTAAATAAGTCTTTAAATTGACTTCTCGTAGAAAAACATGACCCTCTTCTGATTTGGCCTTAAAAACCACGTTGCTGAGATATTATCTCATTATAATATGAAAATGAATCAATTTGGTCGTTGTCTCTACATTAGCTGCTAAAGGCTAATTGAGTTGGACTTTTTATGGTGCAAATTCCCGAAATTCTAAGTAAAAAAAAAAAAGCTTTAAAAACATGTCTCATGTAAAGGTTACAGCAGCATTGGTGCCAAACATCATGTCAGAGTTTGTCAGATCCAATCACAGCAGACAATAGAATAGACTTTATTGTCATTGCGCAGGAGCAGGGAAAACAAAATTGTGGGTTCTCTGCCCAACAACTGTGAGACATTTAAATTTAACAAGGCGCAAAACATTAAGTATCAGTTACAAATTAAAAAAGGAAAAACATTGCAAGTATACAAATAGAATTGCACAACAGTGCACATTGTATTGGGGCTGGGGGCTGATTCTCCAACACGTTGACTCCCAATTTTCATACTTTTCTGAGTAACAACTTGACAATCAGTCAAACTTTGGTCAGGTATGCGGAGGTGTGACAGACAGTAAAGAACTTTTCATTCCTCACACAACTAGTGTTATAAAAGCCTGTGATGAAAGACGGTGAACGAGTTCTCTTTTATGGGATTTAAGACAAGAAAATTCTTTCAAAACACACTGAACCCTTAAAACACTGACTTATCTGCAAACAGTCATGGTATGCTGAGAACTTTTGGACACACAGCCAGTCAACTGTTTCAAATATGATAAAACTTAATAACATTTCAGCCCCAGCATAATTAAAGCCTGGACTTGGTTGGTTGGCAGAAAAACAAACTACAGCAGGTTTTCTCTGACTGCACAACCTCCAGAATGGTGGTCAAGAAGTGGATTATGTCTGCAATTCCATTTACAATGAAGCACACAGTGTTCGTTTTTCTAAATGTTGCTTCTGTGCTTGGGACAATTTTTTTTTTAAGGGCCACACAACAACAAGATTGGAAGCCCTCTGGGCGAAAAAGCCTCAAAGCGCTCATTTGGTTGATTTACTGCAGGAATGCAGCAGAACCGGGAGGAGATGTTCAGCAGAGAGTCTGCGTCTTCAGATCTTTGTTTGAACACTTTAAAAACCGGTGACTGGCCTTTTCATATAAAACCAGGGCAGGCCAAACTCAAGGCCAGACTTCAGCCCGAGTTTACGGTGTGACCTTTAACCCCTGAGGCCAGAAAGGAAGTGCTTAGTAAACAGGGGAGGGGTGGGGTGGGGGGAGGGGGGGGGGGGGGGCGCAGACAGTGGATCCGTATCAGACGCTGATTCAGTCGCAGCACCGTGGGAAACACACTCTCACACACAGACAATCTGCCTTCAAGACAACAACACAGGAAGGAGCATCTAAGTGGCAGTTTCCAAGGAAGGGACAACCAGCGTCCGAGCACCAGGCATGTGAACTTTTACCCCGGAGGACTGGTGTGTGTGTGTGTGTGTGTGTGTGTGTGTGTGTGTGTGTGTGTGTGTGCGCGTACAGTACGCTGCACAGACTGGCACCAATTTTGGGATGAACTCGCTGGCCCTCGCTCGGCTCGGCATGTGGTCCGGGTTGAGAAAGTGGAGGATACAAACACACTTCAAACGCAGACACGCTTTCTTTCAACAGCGCTCTCCAGATGACAAAACATTTCTCCGCTGTCTCCACATGAAATTTTCTAACCACCCCTCTGCGTTGATGGATGTGGCCGTAGAGCCGGTTGGCGCGGTGTGTCAGGAGTGTTTTCAGAGTTTTATGCGCTCTGTGTTTGGGCTGCGGCCTCTTGTTAACATCCCCCTGGCTACAAATACTCTGACATGTGATTTATGGAAATGAGCCATGGAGGAAATGCAGAGAGATAAATCTAACATACCCAACCTGTACAGTGTGTGTTTGGAAAAGACAGAAAAACTCATAAAAACTCACGAAGGGAAAGTGGGAGACACTGATGGGCTTTTGCTCGTTTGATGTTCGTAAATCCACATGTAGCCGGGATTTAAAGTAAACCGGTTTAAATGTGATATTAACGTCCCAAACCTGGTTCGTGATGACCAGTAAGCTGCCCAATAAATTTGAGCTCATGCAAACAGTGTTTATGGTGCAAAAAGCACAGACTGCATTAATCAGAACTAGAAACCGGAGTCAAATTCCTTGTACGCACCAACATTCTTGGCCAACAAAAGTGATTGTGATTCTAAATTACACACTGTACCAGCAGCACGGGGACGGAGTGTTGTTTGCACGTTCTCCCTCCGGTTCCTCCGGTTTCCTCCCACACAGGGGCGGAGCTACAACTGTTTTATTGAGGGTGGGCAGACTGGGGCACATGCATTAAAAGGGTGGCACATTTGGAAAATGATTTAAATCCAAATTGAAAAAAACCTTCCCCCATATAATAAACTGCATATTGCTAATAACGCATTTAGGTAATTGTATAAAAAGTCCCAACTATGTATTACAAAAGTTAAATGTACTTACATAAATCGTACTTATTTTTATTTATTCGTAATGAGACTAATTTATTTCAGCTCCAGATTTGATCAGTTCTCAGCAGGTACCTACCACCTTGTCACTCTGGCAGGGTTGGAGGTTGACGCCTCGCTCTTCCCGACCACACGCTGAAGTGGTTTCCTTTTTGTATTTGTTGTTTTTTTTTTTCACACATTTTGTGGCTGCAACAAATCCACAAAATGAATTGAAGTTTGTTTGTTTTTTGTGCATGTACAATTTTAAATGACTACATACATTGTTGTCTTTGTTTCTCTTTTATTTTTATATATTCACAGCTTTGAGTTGAGGCTGCTACAATCACCAAGACACAAAACAATACAAAATAATTGCATTTCTGCTCATTAAACTATAAATGTCATTTAGCCAGTGACACTCATTGCCTCTGTTGATTTGTCAACTCTTTTCTCTCTTTTGCTGTTTACATAATTTTTCCAGTCAAAAGGGTTTTACGGTAACTAAGTTTCTGTTGCGCAAAAACACACCGAGACTGAATTGGATGAGTAAAAACCTCAGAGTTCCTGGTAAACTGAATCTCCAGACTGTGTTTCTTTAAACAAGATCGACTCTTCAGAGGCTTAAACAACTTCATCTTCCCGACAATCTGCACCTGACATTTCCGTGAGTCTCACATTGATTCGTTGTGTTTCATCAACAGCCGAGACCGAAGGACGGGGACGACACGAATGTCTTCTTGTGTTTGGGAAGGAAAGTTCAACGCTCTGCAGACGGGATGTGACACGTAATTCACATGAATCTGTAAATGTTTACTGCGCTCTCTTCTTTTGTGTTTGTACTAATTATTTTTATCCAGTGTTACTTTGGGCCTTGTTCTGGGAGCAAAAGCCCCTCTTGACCCTCCTCAATTTGATTTTATTTTTTGAACCATCTCTTCACTTTGTTCTTATAAAATAAGAAGGAGGTTTGAAGTAGTTAACTCTGGGAAGAGAGGCCCCCTGTTTATCTCCATCACAGCTCGGTATGGATCAGACCACCAGCCATTATTTACTTTATATAGCAAATCTTTAAGAACCAAATATTTAGGTGCCTCCACAAGCCTGTGAGTTGATGTGAGTGTGTGTGTGTGTTTCTCTTTATTTCTTTAAGTGTGTGGTTGTGACTTCCACGAAAAGATGCCGGTTGTCATCCTGATCTGGCCCCACCGACCCTTCCTCAGTCAGATCACACCGAGTGGGTGGAGGAGGGTGTGGACGACCACAGATGATGACCTTCAACCTATTTTACAACCTCCCCAGCTTATAAACTGCATTCGACAGCCTCATGCTGATCGAGAGGCCGATAACGTGGTGCTGGAGTTTGACGAGTCCCGATAAAATTTGTGACTTAAGATGATAAGACTAACAAACAAAAGAGACCAGCAAAAAAGATTATAATGCTGATGTCGAACACAACTTGGATGCCACCGAGTTAACAAGGCATCGAAAAGTTCCATTTTGCGTCAAAGCATTTAATGGCCGTCATCAGTTTGACAGAATTTCACTTCCCAAGGCGTCAAATTGCACAGTTTTTTTTTTTTTTCCACCCTTTGGCGTGTTGATGCAACAGGAACCCTTTTGATGTCACTATTGGACGCTCCAGGAGACAACTACACATGGGCATGACTTTCTGTTTGTCTTCATATGTGTGTGTGTGTGTGTGTGTGTGTGTGTGTGTGTGTGTGTGTGTGTGTGTGTTCACTTAATGAATATGTATTTGGAATTTGGCAGGTATGTTTCTATCCGTATGACTACTTTGTCAGTTTTTGTCCTGTAAATGTGTTAAACTGTGCGCTTGTGTTTGTGTGTGTGTGTGTGTGTGTGTGTGTGTGTGCGTGTGTGTGTGCGTGCGTGTGTGTGTCTGGCAGGTTTAATCAGGGAAGGCCTTGTCCAGGATAAATTTGTGGCCTCCTATTTCATCATCAGCCTGCTGGCCTTGGGCCACTAATGAAATCCACCAAGGTTAACCAGCTGCAATCACACACATACAGTACCTACTCGTCCCCTTGCACATCTTCATCCTTTCTTTTTCCCTCTCTCTTCCCTCTCAGTTTCACTTCCCGTCACAGACTATCATTGCGTTCCTTCTTCAGAGGCAGGTGAACAGAGCACGTGTCATCTACACTTTGGTTTGCGTTTAATGTGTCTCCTGTTTGCACATGTGGTGGCAATGATACCGGCAACATTCAATTTGTTCATATGTCCTTCAGCACCTCACAGTTTAGGGAATTGTTTCCTGGCAGACAACAAAAACAGACCCAGATGGTATAATCAGTCTTTAAATTCTTGCACAATGAATCCTCGTATACTTTGTAAGAGTTTAAGAGGTTGAAAAAAGTGACTGGTGACGTCCGATGATTAGGTTACCAACAACAGGACTCTCCCTCTTTCGGGGGAATCAACATTCGCAGGAGATTTCTTCCCATTCGGGATTTAGTTTTTCAGACATTTTGGTCACAAACAGACTGATGATTATTAACTCTGGTGGAAAGAGGAAATAATCAAGCTCCATGTGAATCCTGTCCCCCTTTGATTACATTCCTTCATTTACTTGGAATTAGTCAGGTGGAAGCTAAACGAAACAAATACGGTGAATGTTCCACAGTGACGTGGAGATGAAATCTAAACTAAAGACAAGGAAGGAGAAGAAGAGCGAGAGAAAAATGGAGAGAGAGGGTGAGAGAAAGTCTCCCATGGAAGAAGGGATTGGGAGGAGTGAGTGTAGAATAAAGACAGAAGGAAAAAGAAAGAAGGGGACAGATTTCCCAAGGGGGGGGGTGATGGATGGGGGTGGGGCAGCTGGCCACTAAGTACAGCACTCACACACACACACACACACACACAGACACACAGACTGTCCTCATTAATTAGACTGTCGGACGAGACTAATCAGAGTTTGTGTGTGTGTGTGTGTGTGTGTGTGTGTGTGTGTGTGTGTGTGTGTGTGTGTGTGTGTTTGTGTAATTTACTGGTGAGGCTCAGCTGAATATGTTCAGTGATCAGACCTCCAATCAGAATCCATAACACACACACACACACACACACACACACACACACAACCAGACTTATTTTAGACTCATTAACATAATCATAGCATACATGTTTATTAATCATTAAACATTAAGTTTGCATCTCCCTTGAGAAGTACTACTAGTTAAATGTAAAATATTTCCTCTTTTTAACTTTTCAGAATAAGGGCATGGAGACCTCTGCCCCCAACTGTGGTATACATTTAAAGAAAGAGTGTGGCAAAGCAGCACACAGGTGTTTTTCTCTACGATGCCAATAAACATTTGCATTTTCACTTCAGTCGTACAGAAACATCATTTTTAATAGACCGGGAGGCATCAGAAGAGGGACTGAACACTTATTCAATGACTGAGTAAACTCCTTTCAAACTACTTTCTCACTTTCCTCACTCCAGTTGCAGTTTCTCTCGCTCCACTGTGATTGGGAGCAACGGCGAGTTATCAAAATCCAGCACCAGCTCCTTTGTTGAAACAGATCTTTTTCAAAGTTTAAATATCCCCCTGGAACTCTCGCCCTCGCGTAACCTTACGACACAAACAACACTCGCACACTACACAGGCTCAGTATTTCGCTGACACAGATCAGGTTTGTTCAGTTGTCCTGGCGGCCGGCTCAGATCTTCAGACTTCACACGAGAACAGACACACTCAGAAATATCAAACACACACGTGCCATCAAGCGAACATGCATTACTGTAAGCATGCGCACACACACACTCAGACAAACACACAAAGGAGAAGCTCATCCTTGCCACGCTCCAGGAGTGAAAGATTCCCAGGGCAGCAGCTGCTTGGACAGGTGTGTGTGTGTGTGTGTGTGTGTGTGTCTTCATCCTTTAACACTTAAAAAGAAAGACAAGAACTCAGAGAATCCTCTCTCCTCACTCTCCTCTTCTCTCGCTTTCAGTCTCTCTCCAGGATTTTCCAGGCCATTTTCTGTGCTGTCAGTGGCTTCTGGTGTTATTGTTTGGACGCCGTTGTATATGAATTTAATCTGTGTCACAATTGTGAGAAACCATAATTAAAGTTTTCATTAGTTTATAGTTGTTTCCTGTTAAAGTATATAAACATCTTGTTAAGTTACAAAAGTATACATACGTTACTTATAGTCTGACAAAGGAAACACGTGAAATGAACCTCGACTGATCAGTCTTTAAACAGACCTCCCTCCCTCCCTCCCTTCCTCCCTCCCTCCCTCCCTCCCTTCCTCCCTCCCTCCCTTCCTCCCTCCCTCACCTTGACTTGTGTATTCAGTTGCAGTTTTTTACCGTCTGTAAAAGCAGCACGAGGGCTGTGTCAACTTTGACCTCTCCTACAGGACAGAAATAGAGATGCAGTCAGGGGTCACACACTCTGTCTTTTGTCTTTCTGTGTGTGTGTGGGTGTGAGTGTGTGTGTGTGTGTGTGTGTAAAATAATCAATTAATTGTTTAAACCAGTTTTCAAGTTTAGGAGATGAGCTCTGGATCAGTGTATTCAAAGACAAAATGTGTCTTTGTCTTTGGGTATTTGCTGTCTTCAGTCTCTGCACAGCTGATGGAGAGTCACACTAACCAGACACTAGTGTTAACGTGACGCTAATCATGCAGGTCGTACTCAGGCTCAGATTAGATGGACAAAGTTCTACTTTGTGCCTGTGAGTGGTCACAAGATTCCAAGCGAGGTCCATTTTTGTCATTGGTCCATGGACACTGTGTTCCTCACGTACGTTTGCAGCTTTCTGACTGACACTGATACGTTAGGATACACAGTGGTCACAGAAACTCATCTTGCATCTCAGGCAGTTCAACAACTTAGTCCACAATTACACACAGGACACTTTCCTCACAAATTCTACTAAGGTACAGTTCTGATCCGGACCTTTAGCTCCACGTCATGTTCCCAGCTCATCACCTGTTCCACTGCCCAGTTAGACCCAGCTCTCCCTTCACTTCCCTCTCAGATCCTCAGTGAACTCCCAGCCTTCTGGTTCTACCTGACTCTTGTTATTTGGACTGATTATCTTTGCATTGTGTTTTGTTGGACTCTTTCATTGGCTCTACTCGTTTCCAATCAGCTTTTTTTTTGTGCACTCCTCAAATTATCCCTTTGTTAATCCTTTTCCTCTATTCAGTTGCCTGTTTATCATTAGACCTCCTAGTTTACGCAGTTGGTTCCCTCAGCTCACCTTTTTTTAGTTTTCCTTATTCCCCCGGTAAATTTATTGTTCAGTTCGATTCCAGTTTTGTCAGTTACTCAGTTAGTTTCTTCTTTGTGTTTGGATTAGGTTTGTCCTTCTTCTGCAGTGATTCTTAGTGACCTGTTCTCCGTACTTTGATCTCTAATAAACTTTTATTTAGCACACTCCTCCCTCTCTGTCTCTTACTTGGGTCCACCCTCAAACACTAAACCCTAATAGGTACCTTCCCTGTTCACTGTGTTTAAAGTCAAATATTGTCATTGGGTGGACTCGAAAAATCTCAAGCATCTCTAAAGAGTAAAAATTAGAAGTCTGACACCAAAACATAAAGGTGAATAGAAGCTAGTAATTGTGTTAGTGGTCACTGTGTGTGTGTGTGTGTGTGTGTGTGTGTGTTGGGGGGAGTTGGGGGATGTCGGGCGGTGTGTGTGAAGGGAAGGTGCTTTGGTGCTAAGCAGAGAACGGGCGGGCGTGAAAGCTGATCTGCACTGTGGCCGATCAGCAGGGACTGAAAATCAACAGCAGCAGCGAAGCTTTCACTGCCAACATCAGTGTGTGTGTGTGTGTGTGTGTGTGTTTGGTAAAAGAGCAGCTATAAAAAGACTAGAGTTACTGAACACAAGGTGGGGTGAAAAAAAAAAAGAGAAAGAAAAACATACACACAATAGCTCTCACACACACACACACACACTCCAGGCTGCACTTTGACCCCATCAGCTGCCACCATGCTTGCTTTTGGGCTTTGGGCCGCATGACAGGTGAGCTAGCTAATGGGCGGCCGCCTGGGATAGCTGGGACGCCTCGCATTTCACAAACACACACACACACAGCGACAAAAAGGGGCGAAAAGCATTCATCTGTACATACATACACTGAGGCACAAGGTCAGGGCCAGGTCGGGGCCGAGACACACACACACACACACACGCACGCGCACACACTCACCACTCCTCACATTCCTACATATGTCAGTTGTGTAATTAAATGGCTCGCACCTCTTTGTCACTCTCACTGTGACACACACTGATGCATATGAGGGCAGCTGTGGGGAAGAAGGTCAAAACAGGCAACACACGCATGAAGATTCACATCCAAATATCTGAGAAACACTACATATGCAGATTCTCCTCCAGTATTAGAGGGAGGGTCTGAGACCACCTCTGGAGGTGCCTCAGAAGTGGATCAATTCTGAATCCCCCCCCCACCACTTTGTTACATTTTGTAGAGAAGTATCAAGCCAATAACGGGCTGTCGTTAGTCAGTTTAACCAGGGTGCTTTAACATAAATAACTTCAAGAATATGGTTTAAAATTAATAAAGGATTTAAGTACCTCAGGAGCGAAATGTGGACTATTTAGTGGCACCTAGGAGTGAGTTGGGCGTCATGTTGCCATTTGCGTTGAAGAGCAACTTGTGAAGCGACGAGGTAAATTTACATGGCTGTGTCTTTACAAACTTCATTTAGTCCCCAGAGACTTGGGAGGAAATGGACATCACAGATATTGTAAGGGACACGTGGACGTGGAAATTATAAAGCGGGTGTCCCCAGCCTTTGGAGCCGTGTGTTTTCCAGCGTGCAGCTACTCGTCACACCAACCTGCCTGATGTTCTGTTGTTGCTTTTGTTGCTCTTTTTCTTTTCTCTCTCCATTTTCCACTCACCCCAACCGGTCGAGGCAGATGACCGTCCACCCTGAGCCTGGTTCTGCTGGAGGCTTCTTCCGTTAAAGGGAGTTTTTCCTCTTCACTGTTGCCACTTGAGGGCTTGCTCAAAGGGGAGTTGTTGGGTTTTCTGTATACATCTTTATAGTTTAGACAAAGTAAAGTGCCTTCAGATGACTTCGCTGTGAGTTGGAGCTATATAAGTAAAGTTGAATTGAATTGAAAATATATAAAGTAAGTGGAAATAATCAGGTGGCCACAACAGAAATGATTTTTAAATAATTATAAATAATTTAAATAATAATCAAAGAGACTCTCAAGTGTCTGAAAATGTCAACAAACTGAAAGTTACAATGGGGAACAGCTCCTCTCCCCTCACCCTGTGATGCACAGTAACCCCCCCCCCTCCTCCCCCAGGGTGGTTTGTAAAGCTGGCTGAGGCACTTTTCTCTTGATAAATAACAGAGTAATAAAGCAGAGAGGCTGAGCAATACAGAAACACAAACACAGTGTGAGAGAGTGGAGTTTAAATATGTAGCCAGACACACTGTCTCCACATAGCTCTGTCATTTCTACTGTGTGTGTGTGTGTGTGTGTGTGTGTGTGTGTGTGTGTGTGTGTGTGTGCATGTTACTCTGTTCACTACCTGTGTCTGTGTGTGTTCTCGGTCATCAGGGTATTTCTGTGTGTGTGTGTGTGTGTGTGTGTGTGTGTGTGCATGCAACGCTCAATTAAAATCAATTTGTACCCTCAGCTGTTTGAACCACCACCACTATCTTCCCCATGACTCCGTCTGAGTGTGTGTCTGTCACCTCGTTTCCTTATTATTGCAGTGCTGGTGGCTCCCTGTGGTCACTGTGTGTGGGTCACTTTGGACACAGTGGGGTGGGAAAGACAGGAAAGATGGACTGATCGATCTGGTGTCTCTGCAAAGTTGTGTTTCTTATTTTTGTAGGTGTTTCTTGAGCAGCTAATTTGCTAGTTTGTATCCAGGAAATTGTCCCTGTCAAAACAGCTGGCAGGACATTGTGTGGATTATCGAGAGTAACAGAGACTGTATTCTTATAAATACTTTGATGCCTCATTTGCTTCCTGTGTTTGGGGAGAAGGCAGGAACTTTAGGCCACATTCATGTTACAGGTTGAGGAGGTTGTGAACAAACCACATTGGATATTTTTGGGGGCCACTTCATTTTTAGGTAGGTGCATTTCACACAGTGTGACCTGATGTGTTGTGTTGCATCTTCAGTGCACGTGTGAAAACTGGTCGTCATCATCAGCCAGTGTCAGCATCTCACGGTCCTGCAGTAGCAAGCATAAGGAGATAGACCACAGCAAAATAGAACTTGTGTTCAGGCCTGGAACTGGAAGGAACATATCTTAACCATGCAGTTTTTGAGAAAGCTGCACGATTTGATAATGTTGTTGTTATTGCAAACACGCGGTTCACATTTCACATTGTTCATAGCAGAGTTTGCTACATGTGACTAAAGGCGTTTTTCACACCTACCCTGTTTCGTCTGGTTGAATCCCACTGGGGTCTCATTCTGTCCTCAATAAAGCGAGACTGTTGCTTCTCTCTCTCTCTTTGAGTTTGTTGGGGTCTGCTACATAATTGGTCAGAGGATGCAAGGTTCTCTCCACAGGGCTGTCAGGAGCTGGAAAGAAGGTTTTATGGGACTGAAACCGTGTTTTTTTCCATTGTTGGCTGTGCATGTGTGCACGGGGCGGCTCATGGTGACCCGGTGACATATTTTATCAGGGTGTTGCAGGGCCAGCCCTTGGCCTTAATACTTTCGATTTCACAAACTCTGGTTGTGTGTGTGTGTGTTTATACACAGTGCTCACCTTGTTCCAAGACCATAAAGCTGGTGTGTTTTTATCAGTGATTGATTGCCTGGGCCCCAACTAAGGCATTTTCAGCTTCCATATCTCCAGGTCCTGACTCCTGAGAATGCATGTAGAGTGTGTGTGTGTGTGTGTGTGTGTGAAGCAGGTATTACTCACATTATAAGGACCTGAAATCTCACTATATACTCAATTGTGGGGACATGATGCTGGTCCCTATATATAAATCACTGAATTTCATGTAGATGACTTAGTTTAAGTGTGTGTGTGTGTGTGTGTGTGTGTGTGTGTGTGTGTGTGTGTGTGTGTGTGTGTGTGTGTGTGTGTGTGTTTTAATGAGCTCCTTACAAGTTGTGCAGGTTTGTTGGTAGCATGACTCTGTCTTGTCAGAAGTTTCCTTTACCTGCACAATTAAATCACGTGTGTGTCACATGCCAAATGTGTTGCTGCATTTTAATGTTAAGCCAACAATGCACGTGTAGGTGTCCTGTGTTTGCACATTCACATGTTTGTGTTTGTTATCTGTGCCTGTGTGCACGGGTAATGCAGATTAATTTCTGCAGGTTTTGGTGTATGTGTGGCTTCCTGTGGGTTGAAACCCAGTGTTGATAGGGTTGGGGTTGCATCAGAAGACACACACACACACATAGCTCACATCTGTTATGCCGTGTGATGTCTATAGCAGTAAATATTGTGAAATTCCCAGCATGTAGACCTCAGGCATCACTGAGAATTCAGCATCCTCCAGACGCTTTTGTGATTTTTCTTATGGTCAGACTATCTGAAACAGCAATATGTTGGTTTTACTTAAAAATCTTTCAAATGTGTAACAGCAAAATAATGTAATCATGGATGGATAACATGTGATGTGTCTACTGTACCAGGGGGCTCGGAGATCAGGGGGCTCATGAGCCAGAGCGTCTAAGGTTACCGTTCAGTTTTTTGTTCAGTTAAAAGAAACAAAATGGGCACAAAGAGATACACAACTACAGAAAGACACAATATACCAGAAACTGACTCAAAACATACAGATTTACATCAAATAACAAGTCGTATGAAATTGTGATCTTACACCATTTAAATCTAAGTGATATTCGACATTGGCGACGCCTGATCCAGCTGTCAGTCTGCAGACGTCACTTCAGATGACAGGCTGCAGAAAACAAGGACGTGCTAAAGATTAAAGTAACACTGCAAAGCCCCAATTACCCTAATAACTGCTAAATATCACCTACATATCTCGAAGACATTCCTCATGTGACAGGTCAACAAAGAAGTCCACTCCATACACTCCCCAAACATTCATGTTACAGTAGTATTTATGACTCTCCACTGCTTATGGCATCCTGATGAGCTTCACCTGTAGCTCTAATAATTGTCTGAATTCTAATTTCGTGTCTCTGTATTGAAACAGGCACAATTGTTATACTGAAGTAAAGCAGAGTTTTCATTTTGATGTGTCTTTTAATGTGCTTTGGTAAATTATTTACAGTCCTACATGCTACTGTCTTTAAGAGGCAAAACCGTAACGAAAAGAATAGTGGGATTTTCCAGAGGAAACAATATTTTGTCTCTTATTCGAAATCCAAATGTAAAAACAGCTTTAATGTTTGTGGACAAACTGCCAGTCACCTGTTTGCTGTCGTACAGAAAAATATGTAGGTTATAATCTACTGGGTTATAATGTCAATGACAATAAAGCATCACACTGACAACAGCATCGATGACGTGCACCGATGATGGCGAAACGAAGGAAGGAAAAACGAATCCTGTTGTGCCGATGCAATGTCACGCTAACTTTCATGTACCACTGCAGGTTTATGAGGACGTCCAACATGGACACACATAGCCACACAAATTCTGACACACACAGAGGAGTTTGTGGCCAAATATGGGACAGCAGCTATGTTCACGTTTATGCTTTGGCCACTTTTTCTGGTCAGCGTCACTGACGCCGTCACTGTATATCAGCTGTGTAAAATGTGTAAATCTATCCACTACATCGTGCACTCAAAGTATCCCACAATGCAACACTAAGAGTAGAATCCATAGCATGCAGCTTACATGGCCTGACTCTGGTAACAATCCCATGATGCTATGCTCCCCATTTTAGAGATGACTCAAACAGGTGTTAGTGATGATGCCATGTTTTTTTTTTTACAGCTCAAACTGTAAAAGTGAAGTCGTCTGTTTCAATTCGAAGTCAAGTCTCAAGCCTTTTAAAGAAAACAAGTCAAAGTCAAGTGGAGTCTTTACGATGAGACAGGCATTTGTTGACGACACTGCCTGAGGAGAGACACTGGAAAGCTGTGTGTGTGTGTGTGTGTGTGTGTGTGTGTGCACTGTAGTACCTGGGGAAAAAAGAAGGCTTCTAATTTTAAAGTTTGTGGAGAATCTGTGTGTGTGTGACCAGACGAGTCATAACAAAGGAATGTGAGTGAGTGTGTGAGTGGAGCCAGTCTAACACACCTGTCTGTTGAGATGATAACTTTCTGGAGATTGAACAGGCAGAGATTATCTCACACACACACACACACATGCAAATACATATTAATGTTCCTGTTATCTTTTGTTGTTTCTTGTTTGAATTTAATGCTCATTCTCTCTTCTCCCTCACACACTTGGTCGACCTACCTCAGCCTTCCACTGTGTGTGTTTGTGGTCACGTGACTGCCGGGTTCAGTAAATATTAACCAGCTAGAAGACAGCGAGTCGACTGTATCAGTATGTACAACACAACAATTATTCATCACCACGACAGTGTGTGTGTGTGTGTGTGTCACTTTGTGTTTTGGGTATCATGAGGCACATCTCGTGTAATGTGTGTGTGTGCATGCCAGGAGGGTAATTACAGGCTCAGTGCAAGGCCTGAACAAATTACAGAGGATCTCACACACACACACACACACACACACACACACACGCACTGCCTGTTACTACCTATGTCTCTCTCTCTTTTTCTCTCCACCCTTTTAACCTATAGTGTTGCCTAACACACTAAGAGCTCAGTCAGTTTAGAGCGTAACTAAATACACCCCTCATGCACACACACACACACACACACACACACACCCCTCCTCACAGAAAAAAATGTGCCTTAACAAGTCATTTAGCCTTGTAATGACTCATAGCATCTTATTTTCTGCTAACAAAAGTGAAAATCTGTGCGTGTGGGTGTGTGTGTGTGTGTGTGTGTGTGTGGAGTAGAAGTATTGCTTCCAATATAAACCAACATGTTTAAGGTTTGTTTGAACCATCGTATAACTTGCTGCATGTTAGTCCACAAGCCAGATAGAAATGCAATAACGAGCGTGAAACGTTATCATCACTTTCACATCTCTATCCCACACTCCATGGTGGGTTTGGTTTTGAAGAAGGTTGCAGGAAGTTTGCCACCAAAACAAAGAGTCAGACACATTCTGGCCTACTGGAAAAAAGAGGGGATGATGATTTAAGCCCTCACCAACAAAAGTTCCCGATTGTCATGGTCTCTCCAGTTTATTGTTGGCGTTGTAGTGTAAATGATGTTTGTACTCTCAGATCCACATGATCATCATCATGTCGCTGTAAATTCTCCAGACTCAATTCACACATGTCCTCAATCAGGAGACCTGTGTATGAGGAGCTGCAGGGGGGTAAAGTCCAGATTAAAGTCCCCTCTGATTCCGACGTTTTGCATTCTCACATAGCTCCTGTATAGGTCTAGATAGCTTCGGCTGAAAGTTCCACGTTTGCCAACACTTTGCACTCATCTTTAACTGACGATGACTGTTTGTGTTTGATTTTTGTTTAGTGAAACATTTTCTGATTCAAATGAATAATATCTAAAAATGTAGAACGGTGTATTGGCTAAAGTACGTCCTTTGGTTCCTAAATGTCTTCTTTTTACAAGCAGCAAGCTCATTCTTTACCAGTATCCTGGTAAAAACGTTTCTTACTGAACTCAATGTCTCAAATAATGGACATTGAGTTTACACTAACATAACTATGACACTCCTGTGAACTATCGCCTCAGGCTCCGCAGCTACTAAGAGCTAATTTGTTGTTTTTAACGCGAGAGAGTGTGGACTGTCTCCTCTATCTCTGCTCATCACAGGTCGAAGGTCAGATAAGGACTGTCTTCTGGAAAATGGAGTGGGGAAAAGGTGGAGGGGGTCACCTGACGACAGGACAGAGGGAAGGGAAAGGCAGAGGGGAAGTATTTAGTGTTAGCACGCTACTGGTGATGATAGGCCTCCTCAGGAAGGTGTTTGATGAGTCTTGGTGCCAGTTACTGAGTAACTAAAACTCTGTTGTGTTGGGTAACAGGTTAGCTGTTCAATCCCCCTGTTTGTGTGGGGCTGCGAACAATAAGCACTCACAGAACTTTACATTGTGGAGTCAGGTGACAGGAATCATGATGCAATTGATTTATTTATTTTTTTTGAAGGAAGAAGAATTTGGTTAAAAAGTGATTTAATAAGATCTACACATACAAAACTGAGGACTGAGGTGATAAAAAGAGCAGGATCTGTCTTTACTCTTCAGGACTTTTTTTATGTAGTCTCTGCTCCAACGCTAGATGGATGTGACTGACTGGTCTACAGGCCCATAGTTTCTGAGTTTTGTTATTTCTTCTTTAAAAGGCACAAACCTCAATCAAATAGCACATGAAAATAGACCGAAAATGACCACAAACAGTTGAACATTTTTTTCAAAAGAAACACACAACGAACTAAAAGAGACAAACAATTCCAAAGAAATATAAAGAAAGAAAGTAGACAAAAAAAAGACAACCAAGAAAAAAGATGGCGTGACAGAAAAGAGACGAAGAGAGAACAAAAACAAGCAAAAAGTGATAGAAAATAAAATAGCATTTTAGGAAAAATTAAGAAAAGATACAAAAACGAGCAAATGGATTTTTAAAGAATGTTCAAAAGACACTAAGGAATGATGAAAGCAGAGAAAAGAAAAAAAAAGACACAAACAAACAATAAACAGGTAGAAATACATAAATTGGAATCCATGAAAGTAAAAAAGGAAGGAAAAGGCAAATAAAATTGCCAAAAGTCATTAAACTGAAATAAAAAGACAAACATTTCCATAATATAAAAATAGCTAAATGAAAAGAAAAACACAGACGTTTGAAGTGGTTTGTCTGAGGGTCCTTTGTACCTGTACACCAGTCCATCCACGCCGTCAGGCTCCATTTTTCCATGGATTCCTCCAGTTCCCCTTCCCGTTAACAATTAGCGTGTGCGTTATAGATGAGGTTGGGTGGGGGTCCCGGAACCACAGGAGTTACACTTTTGTGTTTGCACCGTGTGACAGATTGACCCAGGAAGCACATCCTGCCCCTCCTCCGCTCTCAGGTCCTCTATTCATTACATCGCCTCTTCGCCTCTTCTTCGTTATTACGGTGGTTTCTGCTGTCCCACTGTCAAACACGTGTGTCTCTTCGTGGACACCACAAAACATGATGTCAGCAGGAAATAAAGCTCCTGTGTTCGCCGTGTGAACCATGGACGTGTTCTAAGAAACTACTGGGGCCGTTGCTGTTTTTGTGCATTTTTTTATTTATTTTTTTGTCTTTTTTTGTTCATTCTCTTTTTATTGTGGTCATTTTGTGTCTATTTTGTTTTGTTTTTTTGTCTCTATGAACAGGAAACGGTTTGGTTTCACCGTTTTACTTTTTTTGGACCTGGTCTTTAGATGAAAAATGCAGATGCTTCCTATGAGTGACAGGTCAAAATGAAATTAGATTTAAGGTCTTTTAAGGAAACCACAAGGACGTGAGAGAGAGGAGCCGAAAAACATTGTTGTTCGGCTGCTTTCTCTTCTCCCCTTTACTTAGGATGTTGTGACAGTCTATAAAACATGTTGTTCTTTGAAGCTGTGCGCTAATAGGAGCTATTACACACACTCTTCTCCTCCCCGGCCTTCTACGCTCTCTTCCCTCCCTCCACCTCCTCCGTCTCTCTTCCCCTTACTGCGTCTCTAATAACAACCGTGTTACACTGGGTGAACAGCGGTCAGGAATGTCCCGACACGCTCATAAACAAAAAAAAGGACATCAAAACTCCCCGAGATGCAGACAAACAGGTTCAGCCTCCCTGTTCGTACAGTGCCGCAGGATAATGAGTGGATGGAGGAAAACAGGGAAACTAAAGAGCAGAGAGCGAGCCAGGATCATTACGCGGTTTCCGATGGCTACAGAACCGAGCTGCAATGAAAATCCACATTTATGCACGTCTTCATTCACATATAATCAGGAAATATGCACACAATATTGCAAGAAAATCCAATTTGGAGAACAAAGTGGTTTCTACAGGCAAACGTTAGCGTGTTTAGCGTTGAAGTTTAGTGTGTTGGTTTCCCAAAAGAATCCAAGAGGTTTTAAAGATGCCTTAAGTTATCTGCTGGTGCCCAGCTTCGGCAATAAAACACTAAAGCGTGGCGTGCAAAATGAAACAGTTCCCAATCCGACACTTTCTAGAAGGAATGCATTGTTAAAATGGCAAAGCTACAGTAGTGGAGGGACTGAATGGATTTAATATATATAAACATTCATCTCATTAATATTTTCTTTTTAATTGTGGATTTGAAAAATAAACTTAAAGAGGGATTTAAATGTGTCTAAATAAACGATGAATAGCCTCGAATCATCTCCACCTCCTCCCTTCCTCCTTTCTTTCTTCACTCGCTCATCCTTTCTTTTTATCTCTCCTCCTTCACCACCTTCATCTTTGAAGTCTCCCGGTCTGCTCTGCCTCCACGTTTCCCCTCAGCTCCTCAGCACGACCGCACAATGGCTCTTTTATGCAGAGCAGAGGGAAGACGACGAGAGAAAGAAGAAGGGGAAGGAGAGAATATTAAAGTGATGAAGGGGGGAAAGAAGGGAGAATGGAAGAGGGATGGGGAAAGGAAGGAAGGAGGAAGGGGAATGAAAGGAGCTAAATGGGGGAGGGGCGAAAAGAGGGCACGGAGGAAGGGTAGAGTGGGGTCAGAGCTGACGCTGTGGGGTTGGTGTGGGGTCACCATGATGAAGCAGTAATGGACGAGTGTGTGTGCGTGTACGTGTGTGTGAGATGGGGATCAGAAGATGTATGAATGGTTGACAGAAGAGAGAGACACAGAGGTGGTAGAGAGGTAATGGCCTGGATGTGGGCGAGTTCCTGTGTGTGTGTGTGTGTGTGTGTGTGTGTGTGTGTGTGTATGTGTTACCTCATTTATATTCTCCCTCTAATTACTTTGCATTTTATTCTGATAGTTTCATTTCCTGGATGCCAACAAAAGCACCAAACTGCAGGTAATAAGTTCACAGCATCCAGACTGTCCAGTGCTTTGTGCATTTAAACATATAACGGTTATTTTCTTGCACCTTCCTATATATGTTCTTCTTATTCTTTTAAAAAATCCTACATTTTCTCATGTGTTCCTTGCTGTCTGTTGCTCGGCTCCACTGTACTTGGACACTTCTTCAGATCTTTTTTTTTTTCAGATCTACAGTGATGAACTTAGTTGGAGTAGATTTGGAAAATAATGCCAAGTATTTGCAATTTGTAAAACTGTACATAAAGGCCAGTAAACATGTTTCCTTAGTGTGTTTTTCCATGTAACACGCATCCATTCTGCAGTGTCTAAACACAGAGATCAACATGTGAGTGTTTGTATCTGGAATAAAGAAACAACTGGCTCTCGTGTGTCTGGACAGGGAGGGAGGAGTGACCTCTGATTGGCCAGGGCGGCTGAGAGGTGAGGTGAAGGGTCGTGCAGGGGTTGAAGGTGTGGGGCATATCAACACCTTGTCCAATATCTACAATGCAGTTTGTGTGTGTACGTGTGTGTGATTGATCCGTTCATCTATAGATCCGAGAGACCGGAGATGGGTGTGTGTGTGTGTGTGCGTGTGTGTTTGGGGAGGGGTTGAGGAATGAGGGGCGATCTGTCTCCCGTGGCGACAGACTGCACCGTGGACCCTTCCGCTTCCTCTAAATATTTACAGAGCACCGGCGAATCAGAGTTGAGCGCAGTCTGGTCACTATCCGTAACGTGAGGGAGTGTGTCTAAGTGTGTGTCTTTGTTGGTGTGTGTGTGTGTCTGTGTTGGAGTAATTGACTGGACATATAAATTTAATAATCACTTAACACATTTTTACAATTACTATCAGAACATGTTTTAGCTCTGACACTCACACACAGGCTCTATATATAGTCACACACAAACACATCATAAAAACTCCCCTCAGACTCACAAGTGCACACTCAGTCTCTTGAAAACACACTCTTACAATTTCATCCAAACATGCACAAACACATCTCCCTTTCTTTTTCTCTCTTCCTTTTCTTTTACTTGCTCTCTCATGCACACACACACACACACACACACACACAGACGGATGTGCAGTGAAAGTGCTCTGCCTCCCTGTTTGAGCGAACAGTAAATGAATAAAATGTGTTTGAGCCGCTGAGAGGAAGTGGTTTCAGAGCGGCTCAGCATGTTGGAAACAGCTGTTTGTGTGTTTGTGCAATTGTATGTGTGTGCATCTGTGTGTGTGTGTGTGTGTGTGTATTTGGGGGGGAGGGGGGGGGGCAGCATGTGTGATTCAGCTTGTTCCTGAGCAGCATGTTTTCATCCTGTCTGTGTGTTTGCATCAATCTGTGCATATCCTGATGTGTGTGTAAGCTGTGAATGTTTGTCCGTGTATCCTGTGTGTGTGTGCGTGTGTGTGTGTGTGTGTGTGCGTGTGTTGGGGGGGTGCTCTGCTGTGAGGGGGTCCATTGACCACTTGAGAGGAAACCACAGGCCAGACAGAGCTGTGTGTCACCAGGCCGACCGCAATGGAGTCGAACATCCAGCCTCAGCCTCAAAAAACACGAGCGACACGAGATAAACGCAACGAAAAACTGTGAGCAGCACAAGTGTCCGACTCAGTTCATTAATTTTAACGCTGTGCTGAATATTTCAAATTACCGGTGAACGTTCTCCAAATAGAACCATCAGCCGTGGCCTTCAGAGCATCTTCACTGCTCCCACTTTCCTTTGTTTCCTCTTAAATTCCTTCTCTGTCTGTTTCTCCAATGGGACAAATTAACCTTTTTAAACTGACTTTTTAAAGCTTTCAAAACTAAACTTCTGTTCCCCAACACTTACACACCGTTCTTTAAAAAAGAGACGATGCCCCTCGATGTTGGCAGTATCAAAGTCAAAAGGACCAAACATCTTTACTTTTGCACTGTTCACAATTGGGTTTCAATCGAATTGCAGATCATTGTCTCCGACATCTCGGAGTTTATAGAGACAAAGTGTAAAATAACATACATCTTCAACCTCTCCACTGAAATCGTATTTGCATATAAATCACTTTGATCTTTTCATGCAAAATACGTGGCTTCGTTGCAGAGAGGAAGCAGTTATTGGCAGCTTCACTGTGGAGCCTGTTTGGTTGCAGGCTCATTAAACTGACAGTAAATTTCTAACAGCCCGTTGGACGCAGAACATAGAGTTGGACTGATTCAATTAGATGATTGTGTGCAGCTTCGTCTTCTAAAATGAAGAAATAATATTGCCGTAAAAGTGTCCAACACGTTTGCTACAAAGACAGGAGAAGATAAGAGATAGGACAGGACCACCCCCCACCTCCCACCCCCCCAGTCTAGAGCCTGTTGGTGGTGGAGTAAAAGACGGAGCCTTTTAATTAAATCTCATTCGACATCCTGGAGATAATGATGGTGGGTTGCAAGGTCACAGAAGACAGAACAGCACAATCAAATGACATTTAAGGGGATGAGGAATCCGGACACAACGATCTCTGGTCACATGTGTCGATGCCACAGCCGGGAACAATAGGGAAAAGTTGACAACATGGAAAAGTGGAAGTGTCGGACAGGATTAAAAAAAAACCCTCTAAAGAAATAAAAAAAAACATGTTGTCATGGCCGTGAGCAATAAATATTTGAGTCAGCACAGAGCGCAGAGGTATATGTACTTTTTTATTTATTAATTATTTTTGTTCATTAATAACATTTCTGCCATTGGGCTCAACTTTAGCTTTAAGTCAAAGAAGTAGCAGCTAATAAAACTCTTATCTGTCATTTTCAAAAACTATTAAAAACATACAAAAGAACCGATCTACTAACAAGTAGTCGGTGGGCATTGTATTTAAATGTGATGTAATTCACTGTGATGTTTATAATTAATGATTTATTATTATTATTATTATTATTATTACAGTTGCAGAAGAAAACCTGCTCCCACTTAGCTGCTGCTACACAGTCTTTGTAAACGATTATAAATTTAAAAAATATATATATATTTTACATATATTCTCAATCTGTCAACAATTTCTTAGTGAAGTGGTGTTGTACGTACAAGTAGGTAACAAGTATTGAGTCTGTGTACTTCTACCACCTCTGGATATTTCTAATTCTTATACATCATGTGTTGCTCAAGAATTTTAATAAAAAAACACATCATCGTTTATTTTGCCAGAATCCTACTCGCACCCTCATACTGCAGGAAATCCGCTGGTGAAAATAGTTCCCAATAAATGAGTAACAAAATGAATGATAAATGAAACTACTACAGTAAACTGTGTATTTGTATTAAATAACAAGTAGCAGTGAGAAACATCCCTCTTCCATTCAGACATTCAAAAAAAAAAGTGAATTCTTTGGCAAAGTCAAAGTTTGGATAAAGGATGTGGATATAAATCAGTTTAAAATATCATCAGCCGCAATTTATTTGTATAAGATGAAAAAACATCCACAAATGTTTTGACGAATTGATAGAAACGTCATGAGACACGTTTATTTATCATCACATCATCCGTCAGCGCTGCAGCATTATTGATAACTTCACTTTGTGTCGCCGAGCTCCTGTTTTCTCAGTTTAACCCACGATCCTCTTCATCCTCCTCCTCCTCCTCCTCTCTCTGTGTTTTAACTGTGTGGCTTCCACTTCCGTTGTGCCCATGAGCCGAATCTTCTGATCTTTACACGAAACAGATCAGACTCTCCCTCACACACACACACAGAGGCTGAACATGGACACACACTTCATCAAAGTGGTGGAAGTGTGTGTGGGATGAGGTATTTGATGGAAAGGTTGGGGGGGTGCAGGGTTCGGAAGTCTTTTAGTATGTGTGTGTGTGTGTGTGTGTTGAAGGGGGCTTGCAATTATGGCTGCATGGACATACACATACACAGCTGGAGCTTAACAGTGTTTACTCTCTCCTGTCTGTACTTAAACGTTACCTCCACTCTCTCTGTCCACACACACACACACACACACACACACACACACACACTAACCCAACCATTCACAGCTTAGCACCAAGCTCAGATAAAGGCTTCCCTCGATCTCACTAGGTGGCTGTGTGTGTGTGTGTGTGTGTGTGAGGTGTTTAGCTTGGCAGACTGCCACTGAGATTGGACTGAAGCCAAACGTCTCTGCAGCCACGCGCCTCTGCAGCCTGTGAGTGTGTGTGTGTGTACTGGTGCATGTGTGGGTGTGTGTTGTATGTTGAGAATCAGATTTTATACATTCTGTCCGGTGCCGTTGCAGGTGTTTGGGTTCAGATAAATACTTTCAAATCAAACTGAAGCAAAAAGAAATGTTCCATGTTCCCTCAGCACGAGGCCAGTGGCATCTTTCGATTGACAACATGCGTTAGAATTAGACACAGAAACGTCCTGGTCTCCTGTGGAAACGTCCTGTGTCTCGTACCATTTAGCAACCACCTCCCTATGATACTTTATATTCTACAACATTTCCTCCGGTGTCAAACATTGTAGAAGTGTCTAGGTTTCCACTGTACGATGCTGAAAGCTCAGAGCGTCGATCACCAACCCAGACAGGTACTTTAAGCATCGGCATGTGGCTACTTACTGGCTGTTACTTAATATCCTGCCAACTTGAGATTTCATTCCGTACCTGAACCTCTTCTGCACAACTTTGTTCCTCTTAAGCCTCTTTCACACATGCACTGGATTCCTAGAGTTGTCCACACTTTATCCAGAGACAGTGTGCGCGAGAATGCAAATGTCCAAGTGAGATGCTCCAGAGATTATCCAGAGTTTGAAATTCAAGCAGAATCATGTCTTACGCGAGTGAAACGCAACTCTGGAAAATGTCCAGAGTTTATATGTAAAAGAGGCTTTAGTGTGAACTGATCTTAATAAATCTACCAGATGAAGTTAAACACAACGAGGCTGCTACAGGCCTGACGGCGTTTCATGTGGTCCGCTAGACACTTGTTGGGAACAGAAATTCTAAAAATCCATTGATTGAGGAGGAGGGAGCTGGTCATGCAGCTGCACCAAATGTCAGCCCAGATGCTCAGAATTGCCATAATTTCACCAGAGTTCTCCCACGTGCACCATAAACTCTTGTCCCTTTATGGCAATTCTGAGCAAAAAAAAAAATTCACAAACATTTTGTTTGGAACGTAGAAAGAGGTCACGCAGGGGAACAATGTGTCTGACTTCTGTGTTTTTAGGCTGTTTTAGCAGAGGTCACACAAATGAGCTATGAACAGAAAGTAAACAGGTGACTCAAATCTGCTGTTATTACTAAATAAAATATATGGGCCATAACCACACACACACACACACACAATCACTGCTTGCTGCAATAAAAGCTGAGCGCGGCAACAATGAAGCAATGTGAGCAGAAAAGGTTAAAATCTGAAGAGCAGCGAATCCATTTCACTTTTCAAGGCCAGCAGGTCAGTGGGTTAGTGTTACCAACACTACACACTCTGCTGATAAGAGATAGCATGTCATGCGTTTGTGTGTGTGTGTGTGTGTGTTGCTTCTAGAAAAAACAGTGAACTGAGCTTCTATCAGATCTCAACAGACCATGACCCAGTCAAACCCTTCCCCACGAGAGCTCCCACACCCAAAGCCGAGAATAAAGTACTGTGTAATCGGTACTTTTTGAAGGATTTTTCCCCCAAAAAACTCTGCTGTCCAGCTCTCGTGTTCAAACAAAGGCTGAAACATCCTGCTTGAACGTCCAAGCTGTGTCCAATCAACATAACTTTCACCTCCTGCTAGTTTTTTTCCTTGGTGGGACCCCCCCGCACTGGCCCAGAGCCTTTTGTCCTAATTTTAGAATGAACATAATCAGCGTCAGTATTGTTATTAATCTGCTTATTAATCTGATCCTGTAGCTGACAGCTGGTGCTGTACACAGCTCCCTGATTATTTTTCATCGATTTTCTCCTTTGAGGCAGGTCACATAAAGTCTTTAGTCTCGAGTAGGTGAGTAGCTTGAGCTTGTTTTGTCGGGTTATGGATTTGTTCTGGAAGTTTTTTAACGTGTCCCTTCACTTTTAGAAATACAACACAGGCTTCAGGTTACAGCTATTTGCAGCTTGCCATGAGGAAACTGCCTGTTACTTCATTTTATTAGCACATAACTGTTCGTGGGACATAAACCTTTAACTACTCAACAGTCTGCATGTTCATAATGAACATTCTGATCTTCCCCACTAAATGTGCACAAACCCTGGTGCAGCTTTATCGTTAATTGATTAACTTAAATAAGGCAAAGAATGCAGCAGTTAAAATAAGACATTTGGAACGATGTTACTCCAGGAAGTGAGCACAGATCACACCCCCTCTCTTGTCCTCGATATTAATTGTTCTTAAATGTTTGACAGAGTGTTACAGTTGTGGTCAGCTTTTTGCCAGCGTGGCCTCAGGTCATGGGGGTCGTGGCAGCCGTGGGGTTTTGGGGTTGATATGAGGGTTAGGACCGAGGCATGAACCAGGGGTAGACAAAGGCCTTTAAAGGTTCAACTCGGCTTCAGGTTTGGGTGTTAAAGCACTGCTCCCATAAGCCACTGTGTAATGCAGGTTATACGTTGAGATCCTCGTGACTGGTTTGGTATCGGGGCCTGTTTAGGGTCTTTGGCCCCCTAAAAATTCTCTGCCCGTAAAACTAAACTGCAAACACATATATTTTCTAGAGAACTTATTTGCTTATTTCCTTTATTTCTATACTATGTTGATAATTCATTTAAATGAAACGTTGCAACTCGATGCTGCAAATGTAAATACAATGTCCAATTTCCCGCCTAAATATCTGATGTTGCAGAACAACATCCAGTTTGTCTGGCAAATCTTTTTTATGACTAAACAGAGAAATAAATTGCTTCATGTGTTGCCTAACTGTAACCACACATTGTGCCCAACATTCGGCCCAACCACCTCGTTGCAACTGTTTTTCCACTTAATTCATTGCATCAGAACATAAAGCCATTCAGTTCATTATTTTCCCATAAAAGTCGTTTTTAGAAACTTGCTTGGAGTGAAGTTAAGCTTCTGGATGTACACAGCTTGGCACTAATTCCAGTGGCTTGTAGTGATGATCGGGATAGTTTGTGCTGTCACACCATGAGGTGAAAAGTCTCCAGAATCTTTGAATCTTTGAAAAGTGTTTGAGTGTGGACTCAGAGGCGGTTTAGCGAGAGGAAGGGTCATCCAGCATTGGTGCTTTAGGTTTAGAGTTAGATTGGAACCAGATTTGGAGAAAAGATCCATAGTGCTAGTCTCTGTCAGCATTTAGAGGCTCAGAAAGGTTTTGGGGGGTTGTGATTGTGGTCGTCTAAAAGGGTCAGAGAGGGGGCCGGGGTTGAGGGTTGGGGGATGGAAAGGAGAGGGGACCTCTTTAAGCCAGCTTGGCACCCGGTCTCAGTGACGATGGTGGTGGTGGTCAGTCCAAGAGTGGAGAAGCCTTCAGGAGCCCCGGGGGCCTCGGCAGCGTCCAGGGGCCAGACTGCGGCCAGGTCAGCGGTTGATGGATGAGGGTGAGGCTGCTTATGGCAGGTGCCCACCAGCCCCGACCACTCCAGCTTAATCAGCAGAGCACTCGACAACAGACCCCATTTAACCGCCTAATGACTGGTCACTCAATCTGGGCACACACATGAATGCACACACACACACACACACACACACACACACACAAAGGGACACACTTATACAGCAAAAATACAAGAAACTAAATGAAATGACAAACAGAAGTAAAATGACACAGAGGCACAAATGAAGATATAAAATTTCCATCGACCACAGGACATGAATAAACACACACACACACACACACACACACACACCTGTTGCTGCCGCCTGCTGCCATTCAGCCATTTATTGATTTCTAGTTAATGAAGTGAGGAGCAATTAAAGCACTAGCTGCAGAGAAAGATCATGTAATTAAGGCTTCACAGCTGAGCGCACTGAGCTGCTGCAGACTCCGACACATCAGATCCAATCACTGTTTACACGAGCAAACCCTTCAACGTTCTCGGAAAAATGTTTAAAGCACGTGAGCGGGACAACGTGCATCACTTTGCTTCCTGTGTTGTATTTGTGTAGCATCTATATCTTAAAATGCATTTCTGTCAGTTCATGGTCGTGACCCAATTTTCATTCTGCTTCATTAGGCAAAAGAGTGTGTTGGGTTGTGTTTGTGCGCTATAAAAACTTCTAAAGTACTGACTGAAAGCTGATCCAAATCTGAAATTAGAGAGCGTCTTTTCTGTAACACCGGGTCAACAGAGGCTTCACAGTCTCTGTGTGTCTCCTCAGGCTTTAGGGGACAGAAGATGTGAGGTGTCAATGATGTGTCAACAGTTTTCCTCCAACCTCCTCGTGGTCATGCTGTTAAGAAATGTGTGTGTGTGTTTGCACCAGCGTGATCACATTAGTGAAAGTACAAAATGTTAATTGGACAGTTATCACAGACGTGAGTGCTAATTACCATAATGTGTGACGGATAACAGCATAAAGATGTGTATTGAGTGTTTGGCTTTAATGTGCGTCTGGCTGTTTTTCTTAAATAAAGTCTAACTGGAATCAAGGGGAAACCTGGTCCAGAGGGTCTGTGTGAAGGATGTATGGGGTCGTTAGTATTTCCTGATTGATCACTATAGTGTTTAAAAAGCTCAGTTAAAAGATGCAAAATAAGAACAAAGAGAGAAAACTGACTATAAACAGCTGAAAAGGGACCAAAAAAAGAAATAAAATCACCCAGAATTGTTGTAAAAAAGTTACAGAAGAACTTAAAAGAGACAAAATCATTAAACTGTGTGGAGAAAATGACAAAACAAAATGACCACGAACACTTCAAAAATGACCAAAAAGACACAAAATGACAAACTACAGTTAAACATTTGCCACAATCAATTCTTCATTTCCAATGGTTTGTGCTTATTTGTGCCTTTTGGCCCATTGTCTTCTTGGACAAAGTCATTAAGTCATTAAAACGTCTAACCCACGTTTTAAAGTAATTCCTACATATTCCCTCAATAACAACTTAACTTTAGCATGAAAATGATGGGTCCATGTTGATTAGGGGTGAAGTCAGCACTCGGGATTAGAGTTTAGGTCCATCTCTAACTCTCTGTCTCACATCCTGAGATTTAAAAAAAATAAAAAAAAAATGCCTCAAATTAAAGTCAACTAAATATTTTCTGTTATGACCCACAAGCTTTCAGCCTCTGCAAGAATTGAGGGAACGATGGCGGAAAGATCTCTGCTTTGAGGGGGAAAAGAGAGAAAACACGAGACAAGCTGCAAGAATAAAGGGTGATGAAGGAAGGACGGTATTAGCAAAAGGAGTTAGAAGGGGAGGGGTTAACAAAGACTAGTTAGTGTGAGTGGAGAAAAGGGACAAACCGGCAGCAAACAGCTCCGTCGTCATTTGTTCTGTATGAATGAACAGGACACAGTCTGCAGGAGCCGGGTCCACACGAGGGAGAACTCAGCAACAGGTGAGACCTGACTCTGCAGGTCTGCAGGTCTACAGGGGGGGAGGGGGGACGATAAGTGTTACAGCCCTGTAAATGTTTTTACCGAGATATTTACAGTCGTGCAAAGATGGAATTTAGAGCAACTTTTTACCAGCGTGTGGATTTGAACAATGAAGTACAAATCAGTTGTCTGTGTGTCGTTGCTTGATGGTCTTATAGTGTGACGCCTTATTATTAACGTGTACGATTTGAAGAGAAGTAGCCTCTTCTGCCCCATCACTGTGCGACAGGTTGGACACTGACTCAGACCCAGACGTGGGATGGGTGACGTCTCATAATTCCCACACCGTTAGACTTACGGCCATGTTTACGCTGCTCCCAACACCATAAGAATGTGAGCATGAGAAAAAAAAAACACCCCATAGAGAAAAATGTCCATATTAATGAGACTTTTTGTAACCACAGACACACTGTGAGTCTTTAATCGTTGCACAAGAATGGTTTGTCCTGAGGCCTATAATGGAAACTGCCAGGACAAGGGGTAATGTGACATCAGGCGTGTGTGTGTGTGTGTGTGTGTGCACGTGCTATCTCCATGTTGCTGTTGCATGCAGTGACTCATCGCACGTTTCCGCTGTTTACTGGAATATTGCTGGAACATGTTTATGTCCTGAAGTTTTTAATGGCTACCTGAGAGCGAGTGCAGGAAGCCTCTGGGTCCTTTTTTCTCTCTTACTAAAGTGCTTTATAAAAGTTGATTTATTTTGGTTTCTTAGAAGGGTTCTTAAACGCCAAGCCAGGACTGGCGCTCATTGTTGGCCCAAAGTGACGTAAGACGGCAGCGAAGCAACAATTAACGGGACAAACAGAGCAAGTAGAAGTTTTATCAGTGTTGTGTGTTCAGGCCTGGATCTCTTTTGTACCCCGATAAATTAAAACTCCACATGCTGGACTGTAACCTTATTGGACCTTAAGGTCCATGTAAGTTCTAGAGGCTGACGTGTTGGTTACACGAAAAGAAAAAGGCTGCACAAAGAATTGTTCAGCAATTTGGAGAAGTCACACTGTATGTGAAGGTGAATGTTGGGTAAATTGGTGGTTTCACGGGGGGTTAAGTGCTACAGCTGTGGGCAAAATGACTTCTAGACTGTTCGTATGTTGACATATGTGGTTTTGAACATGTGGGAAGATGCAGGCTCACTTCTTTCTCCTGCTTCAAGCCTTTATGCTAAGCTAAGCTAATGGTGCATTCCATTTAGTTCAGATGTTGGAAGTGTTTTGGCCATGTTTGGCTGTAGCAACACGTCCACAGATTAAAGTTGGACAGTGCCACGTGCTTGAATAAAAACCAATGAGACAGAAGCGCTGATTAACAATAAGTTACCACAGCTTTGACTGTGCAGAGCAGACATCTTGGAATGTGGGAGGAGAGAACACGCAAACTCCACACAGAAAGGCAGACGGCAGCACACCGGACAAACTGATAACGAGGCCTGGTTCTGTTCTGGGGGAGAAGCTGGACCCTCTGCATGTTGTGGCTGAGAGGAGAATGTCGTCCAAACTCCTCTCAATCCTGGACAATCCGTCCCAGCCAGTCCACTGTGTGCTGGCTGCACAGAGCAGCACTTTGAGTTTCTACTTGTTTATTGTCCTGTTTTTTTTTTCCCTTTCTTTTCTACTTTTCATTTGGAGAGCAGCTGTAACAAGGCAACACCATTTCTCTATGGGATCAATAAAGTAGTTTGAATCTTGAATCTGTGTGGTTTCCATGCAGAGGACACTGTGATTAGTCGGAGACACTGGGAGACGGACTTAATGTGGGGGTGTCTGTCTGGTTCGGGTATTGCTCAACTTTACCCTTGGCCTTTCTGCTACAGCCATCTGTTGGGAGATTGTCAAGATGAAGCCACTCGTGCATGTGTGTGTGCAGCACAGCAGGGGTGGATTGGCGAGATTAGGGCAGTTGGCCATCACACCCCTCCTCCTCCTCATCCTCCTCATCCTCCTCCATCCCTGAAGCACCTCCAGACCCCCACTCCTGGTTCTTTCTTCCCTTGGTTGTTGTTGTTTTTGGTCCCGACCCTGACACGTGACAAGCTTCCGTGGCTGAGCCACACATGCACACAGAGAAAAAGACTGGGATGGGGGAATGAGGGGGAATGAGGGGGAATGAGGGGGGGGAGGGGGGCACGGATGGGTCTAACCTGCCTAATTCTCTCTAATGGTTTCTCTATTCAGGGATTAACTCCCTAAATCCACACACACATGCAGAGGCTCTGCAATGCACTGGCCCGCAGTATAACCGTCATTTGGCAGCACACACACACACACACACACAAAAGAAATGGACAATAGCTCATCTCTTCGCAGCGATTTGGCAAGGCATCAAATGGCCCGTGGGCTGCAATTAAAATGTTTGAGACTCAGGGGAGGAACGGAGGGAGGTCAGGGGGGAGCAGGCTTGGAGAGAGGAGGAAGGAGTGCAGCCCTCAGGAGAGCTTTATCGGGATGAACTCTCTCGGTGGGTTTTTCCTCTTACACAGCTGTCTCTCGGGCTCATCTGGGTCTGTGTGTGTGTGTGTTTGTGTTTTATTAGGCCGGTCACTTTCCCAAATTCAAAGGACGCAGACTATTATTTTCCCTCCCGGAAGTGGGAGATTCGACAACTTGTGAATCGGGAACACGCTGGGTTCTGTGTATGTGCTGCCGATGACTCGTTTGTGTAGGAAGGTGAGGCTGCGTCGAGTTGTCCCGGTTACATGTAAACACAGTCGCAGCCCACTCTCCCACCCACCACACCTCGTCTTTCTGAGGGCAGATTCTAGTGGAACTGTAGAGTGGATTAGAACGTCTATGCAAAAGGAAAGTGTGTGATAGAGGCCCTCTGTTAAACTAACAGAGACCCAGGAGGTCTCAGGACCCTCCTCTCTCCTCTCTGTCTCCTGTTGATGTGCCTGCAGGTTTTCAATGTGACTTCGGAGCTGTTACATGCATCCACCACCTCAGCCCCCCTGTTTGCTGAAAACCCCCCGGCTAAAGCAAAGAGAGTGAGGGGACGACGCGGTGAACGGTGTTGGTATTTTCAAATTTACATTTTTTTAATGCTAAATATCGTTCGGACACTTGCAGCGCTTCAACAAATGTCACTTGCAGTGTGGATATAGTTGCGTTTGCATTGGAAAATAACAAATCAAAAAGCAGCTTTAACTATGAGGGAACTTTTGAAAAGAAATGAACAGAACACACACACATACACACACACACACACTGCAGTAACTTCTTTAGACACATGTGGTGCAAAAAAAAAGAAATCTTCTATTATGATGAATGAATTCCAAGCATATTTACAGTTATTTTCAGAGGAAAATAACTGTAAATATGTCGTCCTATAACATAGTTCACCCATAATTTTGCTTGAGTTTTTGCTTCTGTGCATCTCTTTCGACTCATTTTATAACTTTTGACAGAGGCCTTTTTAAATGAGAGACATGAAAAGTGGCATGAGAGGCTCCGGCCTATGGGCCTGCTGTGCCTGGTTGACCCGTTCTGTTACGACTCCGTGGTTGTTCATGTGAAATCTGCACGAAGATGGAAAACAAAGGCCGACGTGAAAGCACCATGCGTGTTTGTGTGTGTGTGTGTGTGTTTGCACCCAGGTCCAAACATATTACAATCGACAGATGTGCTACCAGGACAACTCTTTCTTTTTAAACTTGCTCTCTCTCCCTCACTCTGGTTGCTGCTTGCAAAGCATCAACATGTCCGACAGCTGTGAGACAGACCTGCATCAGTGTGTGTGTGTGTGTGTGTGTGTGTGTGTGTGTGTGTGTGTGTGTGTGTGTGTGTGTAGGGGTCGTCCGTTGGCAGGAAGCAGTAGGCAGCGAGTGATGTGGTCAGACCCTCTGTCACCAGAGAGAGCGAGAGAGGGGGTAGAGCGCGGTTCTGTGTGTGTGTGTGTGTGTGTGTGTGTGTGTCTCTTCTTCTTCTCTTCTTCCTGTTGCTTGTTTTCTTTTCCCGATCATTGCTCTTCATTAAGAGAAAGAGAAAAACACACACACACACACACACACTCACTTGGCTCTCTGATGATGACCGGTGCTGACATCATGTGCACAGGCTGGATTTCAGTTTGACGCGGTCTGATCATCCTCGTGAACAGTAAAAGCAGCTTTGGACCTTAAACTGTGTCTTATCTGTTTGTTTTAGTGCGTCAACATTAAAAGCAGGAATCAGGACTCCTGCTTGTTTTATTGCCTAATGCATTTACCTGGAAATTAAATTAGTTTTTCTGTTTCAACATAGAAATGTAGTCATTAAAGTCATGAAATCCAAGAGCAACAGATCAAAATGTTTTATTATTATCGAGTGCAGATGTGTTTTGCAGTATAAAATAACACATTTCAAATTTTCCTTTTTTCTTTCATTTCCACATTTAATTCCCATTTCTAATTTTAAACACATTTTGATTTGTTTTCTGTTCCCGTTTCTGCCGTTAATGTCAGGTTCATTTGTCAAGTTCTGCAATTCCCATTTTTACCCTGATTCGTGTGTCATTCTATCTGGTGGAAAAAAATGTGAACAAAGAAAATCAAGCATGTAAACATAAATAGAAACGCTGAAAGAGAAGCAGGGACTTTTTACCGAATTGATTTCTTTTGTCGGAAAAGCAACAAGAGACTTAACGAAAGACGGAGAAAAGTGATGGAAAAAGTAAAGGAGAGGGGGTCGGTGTGGAAAATCATTTTTGTAAATACAGTGTGGAAATCAAAGGGAAGGAGAAGGGGGGGGGGGGGCGAGTGAGTAGGAGGTAAATTGAGGGTGTCAGGGGGAGACAATTAGATGGGAATTTCCAGTGTTAGTGAGTGAGGGAGCTTTTGTTGTAACGGAGAAACAGTGAGTGAGGTTTTTTTTTTTCATTTACGCATCTTCTGAATCGATATTTTGACATTGTATGTAATCTAGCGAAAAAAACGGAGGGAGACACAGAGAGAGGGAGACACAAACGTCCAGAAGGATCCGGACAGAGAAGAGCGGTGGAAACGACACAGTTAAACCCCCAAGTTTGAATCAGTGCGTTAAATCTCCTTCTATAAGAGCTGGCGAATGTTTTTTAGTAGAATGTTGGCTTTCTGTAAAGTGAGCGTTGTTATGTTGGAGGAAATAACAGCGCACGAGTTGCCCACCTCACGAAGTCCACTGCAACAGATAAAAAAATATAAAGCACATAGTTTTGTAAATGCAAAAGTTGCTGAGCAGCATCAGATCCAAGTATAAAAGTATTTTTACCAACGAAATTGTAACTACACCACTGTTTTACAATAATAATCTGTCTGAAAACTGGTGACACTGGTGGCATCATCTGAAGGAATCACTATCACATCAAAGGACTTTTTTTTTTCACATGGTGGTTCACATGTCACGCCACCATCAACGCCGCAATAACACCTCTTTCTTTATCAATCAATCAGTGTTTATCTATTTATTCTCTGCAGCTTAATGCAATGCAAAACTCTGCAGATGATGGGATAGTTCATAATGCACGCGGAAAGTGAATACAAAAAAAAAAAGGAAATAATAGAAATCACGAGTTTTTGCAGCATTGTTGAATGTGTCAGGTGGTGAGGTCGTGTTTCTCAACTGTCCGAACAATCAAATAATACTCAGAAAAACAGCAACCATTTAAATTTGTATAAGTCATGATGAGGTTTTCATTTTTAGGGGAGCGAGAGTAAAAGACAGGGAGAGTGATAAGGGTGAGAGACATCCAGAGACACATGGAAGACAGCGAGAGAGAGAGAGAGAGAGAGAGAGCTTTAAAGTTCCTTAAGCAGAGAGGGCAGACCAGTCCTGCCCCCTACAGGCAGTGTGTGAGCAGTGTGTGTCTGTGTGTGTGTGTGTTTTCCTGAGGAAGAGAGGGACATCCTGTGACAGTGACTCAACCCTCCTACACACACACACACACACACACACACGATGTTTACGTTTTTCAAGGAGCGAACAGACATCAGCCTCCGACCACCACACACCCACACACACGTCCAAATTTTTGGGGGTCTAAACATTTTCAACGATTCTGTTGTGTGCGTGTGTGTATCCGTGTGTGTGTGTGTGTGTGTGTGTGTGTGTGTGTGCTCATGGCCTCAGGTGAAAGCGCCTGCTGCTGCTTCCTTGCAGAGAAAAGATTGTGTGCATGTGTGTGTGTGTGTGTAAAAGGGCTGGGGGGGGGGGGGGGGGGGGGGGGGGGGGGTGTTAGTGGGCCGTGCCACAGGGCTCTGGAGGTGTGGCTTGGGGAGAGGCGGCCCTCTTTCCCACTCAACTCAGAGACAGGCTAATGTTGTCAGGCATTTGAACACAGCACACTGAGTGGATCACACACACTGACACACACTCACACCGGTGTGGAGTATCACCAGCAGCACTCGGAGCAGAGCGGACAGCCAGAGGGGGAGAACTGCACCTGTCCTGCACACACACACACACACTCACACACACAGAGGATCTGACCGGTCGTCCCTATGTGTGGATGGGACCAAAGTTACACGGTGAGTACAGAGCAGCTCCAGCACTTTCTGACTTTTTCACCAAAAAGCCACAATCTACTACTTGTGGATTTTTATTTCCTTTTTGGGTTTTTCCTTTGTAAAAAGTTTTTTTTTTACATTATATTTTAACTTGTTTGGTGTATTCATTTTTGTTTTTTTTTTTACATTTAGAATTGTGTTGAAATCTCTGAAATATTAAAACAGAGAAAATCACTGAGCACTTGTAAAACTTTAAACCACTGATTGGTTTTTTTGCTGTTTTTGCTGTTTTGGACGGGGATTCCACTGCTTTCATACTTCTGACTTCAAGGGGGATTTGTGGTTTGATGGTCTCTGGGCGTTGATGAGATTTTTAGGAAATTATGGATTTGTTGTCATTGATTTGTAATATTTTTGAGGTAATTGAAATGTTTTTTTTTTTGTGTGGGATTTTGGGCCATTTGATGCAGACTTGAAGTGGACAGCTGGGTCTTTCCATCTTTCTGGATTTAAACTAAAAAAAAGCAGCTGGGTGTGATTTCTTACTGGTTCTTCACTGCCTGCTGAATATAACAGCTCACACAGTTTCGCCTTGACTTGACTTTTATCAAATTGCAGCCGAATTTAAAATGCGACTGTGTGCAGACTCAGCTTTTCAGTTGGTCTAAATGTACAGACTGAATTGTTTCTTGGTTCTTGGTTTCACTATTATTTTTCAATGTTGCAGCTGCTATGCAAAGAGGATTCACAGTTCTGCTGAGAGCTGAAATATTGAGACACATTTCCATATCTGATCAGTTTTTTAATGTGCTTCATTTAAAAGGCAAATGAAGCAGAAACTGTTTTTCTACGGGTGGGAAAAGCCGCTGCCTGCGAGAATTCAGGTTTTATTTGTTGGAAAGGTTTTAGTTTTTAAGTCACATAATTGATTTTGAGCCTTTGTGGCCTTTAAATGTAAGTGAGGATGTAGATGAGACGTTCGGGGACTGTTTTCATAATATACGTTCAGAACCAGCTTGAAGACGACCAGAATGTCCAACTCACAGTTCAGTACATTGAGTGTTTTGTTCGTCACACGGCTCCTAATGTGAAAGTGGCTTTTCTCTCAGAAACCAGAAGCAGTTGAAGCAGATTTCTCTTTGTCATGTCCTGCTCCTGTTTGGAGCAGAGCTTGTTAGCCGTGTCTGGAGCCACTTGGATGTGAAATCATTTTCTTTCTTGCGGCTACACAAGAATTCACACGAGTTTTGTGTGTGGTCACCGAAGATCTGCTGCTTTCCACTGCAGTGTGCGTGGGACGAGCAGCACGTTTGTCCCTGTGTGTGTGTGGGATTGTCTTGGGTGGGATCATGTTTGAAGTTTTGTTTGTGCTGCTGTGGCCCCCCAAATGGAAAAGTTTTGGCTCTCCCTTCCTCATCACCCCCTCCTCCCACTGTCCATTACCAAAACGCACACACACACACACACTTGGAGTCGGGATGATTTGCCGGTTCCGCTGCAGTGCCACTCTGCTTCCAATTTTAGGTTCATTCAGACACAGACAGCGTTTCCTTCCTTTTTCTTTAACCCAAGGGAGAGAAGGGGGGGCACAGAGGGAGGATGCAGAGATTTCAGATCCATATAATCTGAGAAAATCCAGCACATTGTTGAGCAAACTCAAAATCTCTCCTAAACACTGAAAGCAGTAAGTGTCTGGATTCCACTTAAAATGTAGTCAGAGGGAGGATAAAGAGGAAACACGAGAAATAATTTTATTATGAGAATATTCATTTTAAAACACTGACTCCTTTTTTTTCTAACTAACTAATTGTCATTTGACATTTGTGTCAGTTTCAAGCCAGAACGAACAAAGTCTCATTCATTTGTGGCCACAACTACAGAGAAAACCCAATTTTAAATAGTTCAGTTGAGTTGTGTGATGTGAGTTTAATTAAAATAAAATCCAATTCATTTGTTAGGAGGAACGATATGACAGAGCTTTATTATAGAAGGTGATTTATGGAGACGTGAACGAATGGACGCACGTTTCGTCCCCTAATTGTTTCTAAATTAGTTTTTTATAAAACAGTTTCCTGTCTGATTTCTAAATGTGTGTGTGACGGCAGGGTTAGTCACCGCCCTCCTCCCTGAGTCACCACACTTAATAATCACAGCTCTTCCTCTCCTTTTTCTCTTTCTCCTCATCTTTCATCTCTCTGTCTGTTGTTGTCCTGTACTAATCTTTCATTCTTTCTTTCTTCTTTTGAGTTCTTATCTTTTTCCTCCCACATCTCCTTTTTCTCCTACTTTTATCTTTTTTTCCACACACGCCAGTCCACCACCTCCGTACCTCTGTTTTCTTTTTCTTTCTTTGTCTTTCTGTGCTCTTCATGTTACCATCCTTCCTCCCGGTCTTCTTCTTCTTCTCCCTCCTCTTCATTGCATCTTTCTTTTTTTTTTTTTTTTTTGCACACAGAAAAATTTGAACCTCTCCTTCTTCTGAATGTCTCTCCACCAGGCGACCTCTCATAGCTCGGCCATGTTGACCAGTGAGGGGGCGCACACCATGGAGCAGGGCGACTCGCACCACAGACCCAAGATGGCCTCCACTGCCACCGCCGCCAACTCCAGCTCAGATGACACCGAGACCATGACGGACACAGACGTGGATATGGAGATGGAGGAGGACGACATGACTCGATGGACAGAAGCAGAGTTTGAGGAGAAGTGCACCTACACTGTCAAAGACACGGCGTGGGAGGCGGGACCAGATGGTGATGCCGTGACGACGACGACGACAACCAGAGCTGAAGCGTCACTGCCCAGAAACCTGGTCTTCAAACACCTGGCTGACAGTAAAGAGGTCAGACTCAACCCGACACATATTATTTCACACACACTCAGAAAGAAAAACGCCATCTGTGAGTCAGACTTGGGTCATGTAATGAAGATGGGGGTCGTGTCTCATCGTAAAGCTTCACACACATTGCAGAGAGGAATCTGTGTGTGTGTGTGCGTGTAAATTCAGCTTCAGGCGTTTCACACACGCTGTACCTGAAGCGTGCTGTGTGTTTAGGCTCTGATCTCATCGGCTTGTATCCAGCCATTAAATCTCATTCATCATCAGAGTGTCATGTTCCATAGGGCTCCTTTGAAACGTCCTGCAGTACCCCCCCCCAGCTGACAGGGGGCACAGTTCAGCATCAAACGGCTTCAGACTCTTAGTATGGAAGATGCTGGATGATTACGTTAAGCCATTACTGAGGTTTAAAGTGAACTTTGACCCCGTCTGATGCTTTAGATGTAAAATCTACAGTGGTACCTTTGGCATGGGTGCATTACGAGAATATAAGCCTCTGGGTACAGACAGGAAAAGCCCCCCCAACCCTTTCTTTTGGGTCATTTTGAGCCTGCTTGTGATCATTTCGCATGTGTATTTATTTAGATGTTGGATTTGTATTTGTATTTGGATGTTTTGTATCAGCTTTTTGGGGTCATTTAGCATCTATTTCTGCTCATTTTCAGTCTTTTTTTTTTTAAAAAAAAGTAACTTCTGATGTTAGGAAAAATGAAGCTTTTGATTAACAATAAAACGAATGCTTCTTATTAGAGTTTGGCATCAAAGCGGTGACTTATTTTGGTAATTTTTGTCCTCAGGCAGCAGAAAATCTTTTTTACATGAGGAATTTCTTCTGTAAATGTTTCTCAACTCCACTAATGGTCACTTTGAGACCATTTGACAAACTTGGGTGGGTAAAGATTTGTCAAACGCAAACGATTTCAAAGCAGCCAGGATTGGGAAAAGAGGTGCATGACTTGAGGTCAAAAGGCCATAACTTGGCCAATTTTGACACCTTGTGAGTGTCTTTGTAAACTCAAAGTAGCGTGATCGCATGGATTTTCTCATCAGAGCCCTATCAATGGGAAACTGAGGAAACAGCCTGGTGAGAGAGAGAAAGAGCAGCTCTGTTTACGAGCTGATACACTATCAGCCAAACAGCAATCAGATAATCAGCGTTTATCTGGAGCGAGAGAGGAAGAGGGGAAAAGCTGAGGACAGGAGTTTGTTTCTGTGATCAAAGAAAATTGAGTTTTGGTTCAAAGACAGAGAGAGGACATTGTAAAAGCCTGTTAATAAGTCAAAAGTGTGTGTTTGTGTGTGTGTGTGTGTGCACTGTAATACACACTGTCTGACCCTATGGAGAGGAAAGGGGATTTCCCATGTTACCAGGGAACAAGGGGGTTTGGGCAAGATGTTTGTTTGCGTGGGTTATGGATGAAGAAAATGTGTGCGAGTGTGCGACTGGAGCCTGATGTCTAGCCGCCACATAATCCCTCGCTTTTCTCCTCTTCCTCCTCCTCTTCTTTCTTGTTCTTCTTCCTTCTCCTCCCAGAATGTTTTTTTGGTTTTTTTTTTGTTGTTGTTGTTCTTTGATTGATTGGGGCAAAAAAAAAAAAAAGAAAGAAAAAAAAAAGAAAAAACCAAACATCTGATGTAGCAGCGGTTTTGGTTTGATGTGGCGACAAAAGGAGGTGTGAGGAGTGAGAGAGATTTGAGATTCGGCATTTTTTTTCTCCACACACACGCACACACACTCTCTCTCTCGCGCGCGCTCTCAATGAGCAGAGACATGAAGTTTGTTCATTAATCATTGTCTGTTGACAGCTGGCTGAGTGTGTATTTGTACATACAATAAGATGTAATTACACTTAATGAGACATATCACTAATAGACGTGCACATCAGCATGAAACCAAACACACACACACACACACACACACACGTATCTGCAGCGGCTGTGTGGTAAAAAGCTCCTCTTTTGTCGCTGCACACGTTGTAATCGGACATTTCATGACATCAAAAAGAAAAGAATAAATTGAATTTGTCTGCATGTGCAGTGACCTAAAGCAGCTGTTTGGCTCTGAAAGCTCCTCAGTGGGTTGATGAATTAACAGTTGTGCACTTGCTAAACGGCCGATAATAAAGAGTTAAGAGGCTGAGATCGCTTTCCCTCGGATTGAATTAAAAGTGCTTCATGGTTGTGTGAAACGATTTGAACCTAAACACACGTTTTGTTGCCTTCAGACGGCGATTTTTACTTGACAACGCACTAAACTCTTCACACAGATACAACATCCCACACAATCCACTTCAAAGAGCAGCTCAGCCCTTTGTGTAACCCGCCGTTCGTTTGTGTGTCTGTGTCTTCGTGCAGGTGGTCGGAGTGTGCAGCAGGGAGTACATCCCCAAAGGAACTCGCTTCGGTCCCCTGGTGGGTGAGATCTACACGGTAGACAGCGTCCCCAGAGACGCAAACCGCAAGTACTTCTGGAGGGTACGTACGCACGCACACACGCACACACGCACACACGCACACACACACGGAAAGACATACACTTCCTCAGAAGCCGGAGGGACCCCTTCCTGTGACGTCTACAAATCAGTCAGTGGAACAGGAAACTGGGCCTGCTGTTTTTCTCTCTGTGTGTGTGTGTGTGTGTGTGACACAGAGAGATGGGGATGTGATGTCACCTTCACGCAAATAACATGTCACAGTGTAGTTTCTGTAAGTCCGCACACACTGGCAAAAAAAACACACTTGTCGGTACAATACACTCGTCTCCATCACTACCAGTAACTGACAGTGAGACACACACTCAAATACCACCTACCTGACCACCGCCTACTGTGTGTGTGGGCGATGTAAGAAAGACTTACTATACACCAAACCACAAGCAGACACTGAAGCAGAAAGCTGTTCCATTCATGTTCTCACTTTCTCATGCTCACACACACACACACACACACACACACACACACACACACACACACACACAGTGAGCCGAACAAACTGAAAGAGTGAGATAAAGAGAGAGTGATACAGAAAGAGAGGGGTGGGTGGGGAGGGAGGAAGACGAGGTAGAAAACGAGTCTTGTCTCTCATCATTATAAAACTGGATGTCCTCCTCCTCTCTACTCTCTCTGTTCATCTGAAGGAGGTGAGGAGAGCAGTGTGGTGAGGGATGAAAAGATGGGCAGATGGAGAGAGATAAGAGAAGAAGTAGGATAGTTGATGGAGTGTAATTTATGTTAAAACCGGTTGGATTCAGTCTCTGCTGAGTTGCAGTTATTAGTTTCATTCCCATTATTGTTCTTGTCACAGTTTGGTAAGTTCACTATTTACTTACTGAGTGTTGTCAGCCACACTTTTCTTAATTTTCATTGTTTTTCTTCCAGTGTACTTGTGTTTTTTCACATCTTGTCTTTGTTGATTTAGTCCGTGTTGAATTTATCTGGCTCATAATTTCGAATGTATTTAGGTAAATGGCCCATTTGCATAATAACTTGAGTACTTATTAATTTGCCTATTGATATCGTCACTGACTTGATTTTGATAAACTGTATTGATGCAAATATTCAGGGTTTAGTTACTGTGGGTCATAATTACGTTTCTTTTAGCAAAGTTATTTAATGGAAGTGACAAAATGATGTTTCATCTGTTTCTCATTTAAAATGGCTTTATTTCTTCCCTTTCAAAGGGATTTACTCATTTAGACTTTTCAAAGTTCGGCCCTGTCGGTTATAATGTGGGGGGAAAGAAAGTGGAGAGCAGAAATAAAAAGGTTCTGATAGTTCAACATAGTTGATATTTGTCCTTAAGGTTTAATGTATTAATATTTCTACCTTTTCCCTCCTGTTCCTTGCTCCAGATCTATATGGACGGAGAGTTCCATCACTTTGTCGACGGCCTGGACGAGACTCGTTCTAACTGGATGCGGTACGTCAACCCGGCCCACTCGGCGGCGGAGCAGAATCTGGCAGCGTGTCAGAACGGCATGGAGATCTATTTCTACACGGTGAAGCCCGTCCCCGCCGGTGCTGAGCTGCTCGTCTGGTACTGCCATGACTTTGCCCGTCGCCTCCACTACCCACCGTCAGGAGAGCTGATGATGCAGAAACTCAGTAAGTTCATTTGGCCTTTTATGAGTTGTTTCACTCATGAAATGAGTAGAGGAAACAGATACGGGCACAATATTTAGAAAGTGCATCACTCGCAGCAGGGAACACAAGCCTTTTATTGTGAAAGGACAGATATTTCTTTTATAAAGGCTCCTGATAAGAAACAAAACCTAAAATCAATAGCCAGTGTAGGTGTGTGTGTGTGTGTGTGTGTGTGTGTGTGTGTGTGTGTGTGTCTTCACTGTGTCCTGTCGCCGCTCTCAAAGCTTAACAGCGTGTTTGAGTGTTGCTGTGTCTCCTTCCTCTCTGAGAGTTAGCCTGTTATTATCTCACACACACACACACACACTCAGAAAGAGAGAGAGAATCTGAAGACACACAACCTTTTATCTCTGTCAGTGCCATCGTTCCTCTGTAGGTGTGTGTGTGTCAGTGACAGTGTAATTGCACAGACAAGGGGATATGGCCTCTAATGCCACAGTCTTACACAGTCAAGACCCACTTTTAACATGAAAGCACACACGCACACGCACACGCACACACGCACACACACACATACACAGCCTTGCTCAGCAGCAATAAAAAGCCCAGAGACTGTGTGTGTGTGTGTTTGTGTGTGTGTGAGCTTTTCTTGAGAAAAATATGTGAATGCAGGCTTCAGATTTCTGTGATGCCTACACATGAACTCTACACTGATAAATATTAATCTCACGTATCCTCCCTTCTGTCAACTTTTTACTGAAAATGTGAACCCATGAAGGCTCTAATCAGACGAAACAGCAACACGGTTCCACTTTAGCCGAGCTGATCAAAGCCAGAGCGAGCTAAGAGGGAAACAAAGGGGGAGAGTGGGAGTTGAGGGGTTTCCAGGTGTGACTGCAGGCTAATAGCAGAACCAGCCTCGGTGACTCCACTGCCCAGGGGAAAAAAATGCGCATGACCTGTGGGACAGAGGCGGGAGGTACTCTCAGCCCCCTCCCCACCCATGCGTACCCCCTCCCTTCACTCCAAGCTAGTGTGTGTGTGTGTGTGTGTGTGTGCGTTATATTAAATTAGCCCCCTCCGTCATTTGGTCCCACAGGCTCCTGTTGACCTGCCGGTGACTTAAATATCGATTTTTATACCTGAGGCAGGAAAACTCACCTGTTCTCACGTCCACTTTGTGTTGTCAGAGCTACAGAGTCCTGGTTCTTCTTTTTGTCTTTAGTTCGGCCTGAGGAGTTTCTAAAATGACTTTTGACTGTTGGTGTGGTCCAAAAGATGAGAAGCTGTACGTGCAAATGAAAGTCAGAAATAATCTCATCGGCTGAGTAAAACCTAGAAAACCACAACGTTTCTCATTTAGAATGTTAAACTGAAACCTAGTTAAAAGGGCAAAAGGTAAAGGGAGAGGAGGGTGCAGGCGCTGATGTTTGCAGTAACACCCACAGTGACGGACAGTCGGAGGTTACACTCTTCTGTGTTATCAGTTAATGGTCACCATCTACACGTGTTCATTTTTCATACGTGGTCAGCATGAACGTTTCCCCGTGTTTCGGAAAGCTGCTATTTACAGACAGAAAAGACTTTATTTGTGTCTATTAAAATCTCCCATGCTGCCCAGTAGACTCGGATCAAACTCAGGGAGAAGTAACACTTGGTGTCCCAGTGGGGGCGCCACAGTTACCCGTCCAGACCAAGTGATATCCTGTATATATTCCAGAGGAGTATGACAACATCTGCTGTTATCTTCATCGTGTTTACCTCTCTGGGTTTTGCTCTTTCCAGCGCAGTCATAGCAAAACCAGACGTGTGTGCATGAGCAAAATGAGTGTGCGCCGCTTGTCTCGCTCCCCTCACTTTCTCCTCTCTCTTCTTCCCTCGCTCGTTCTGTTCGCCGCCGCTTGGCATCTTTAAAGTGTTGGCACTTGAAAGCACCTGTTAGCTGTGTGTGTGTGTTCAAAGACAATCTGCTCTGCTGACAAAAACACTCTCTCTTCTCACACACACACACACAGTATGTTTGAGCTGGCATGTGTTCAAGATGAAAGGACGGGGTGTAGACATGTCCCACTTATGACTCTTTGTGTGTGTGTGTCTGTGTGTGTGTGTGTTGGCCATTTGCACTGATATATTTGCCACTTGAAAAGAGCAGAAATGAGGTGGAGGAGGGAGTGCTGGAGGTAGAGCTGGGCCTCCCACCCCCTCTGTTGACTACTTGAACTTCCTGGCAGAAGGGCTGTGTTGACAGATTGATATCTCCAAGATGGCTGCCATGTTTGTTTTCTGAAAGAGAGCAAGAGGGAGGAGGAGGAGGAGGAGGAAGAAGAGGAGGAGGAAGGCAAACTGATAACCTCTGTGTTTGCACACTGCTGTAATACTACTGATTCAAGGTGTGTGTGTGTGTGTGTGTGTGTGCATGAGAGGGAGTGAATCAGGTGGAGACAAAGTTAGAGCAAATTTCACCACTGCCGCCACTCAGATTCACTTTGACAACTCGCACACACACACACACACACACACTCCCCTCTGGGCGACCTCATGGTTAAAAGTTGAGCAGGCAGTAAATGAGCTTACAGATAATAGAGGGCTGAGTTTTAAGGGCATGACTGCAGTCATTTAACAGCCAAGATGTGCTGCGAGCTGACATCCCAGGGCTTTTAGAGAGTGTGTGTGTAAGATCTCCTCCTAATCCACTCTTTCATCAAGCAGGGGAGACAGTAGGTGTGAGTGACTGAGGAGGAAGCTCTCTAATTTAACCTCTGACCCGGAAACAATAGCAAATGGCCAGGAAAATCAGGAGAGTAGGAGCTGGATCAAAAGTGTGTGTGAGCCCTAAAAGTGGAAGAGTCAACAAATCAGACAGAGGTCTTTGTCTGCAGACGCCTGTGTGTGTGTGTGTGTGTGTGTGTGTGTGTGTGTGTGGAGGGCAGGTGGAGGCCAAACAGTTTTTTTTTTTTTTTCCAGAGGATATTTGTAGCAGGAAACCTTCCATCAGCCTTGTCTGTCTGCCACCATTTCGATTTTATCTTGATTTTATAGAAATACACACACACACACACACACACACACACACACACACACAATGCCCCGAGGCAGCTGTCACGCCTCACTTCCTGTCTTTTGGCCCCCCGGACTCTCCTGTCACGCTCGTTCGTCAAATCTGTCACCTTAATTGGCCCACTGGATTACTTATGGTGCTTCCTTAACCCCGTGAAACGCACAGCTCCTCTCTGTGCAGGGTCTTACGTGGAACAATATTTGAGTATTAATATTGTAAGAAAGGGGGCATGATGGCTAGTTGAACTGGCGTACATCACATGAATCGTTGACTTTTTTTGGGGTGGGGGGGCATTTTGATCTGGTGAACTCCCACTGACCTTTTTCCCTCCCCTCCCTGTCTCATCAGAGCAGTCTCTCTTGGAGGTCAAACGGCAGCAGGTGAGCAGCGAGGAACATTTGGTTGAAGCCTCCAGCCCGTCTCCTGTGGTGGAAACCCCCACTCCACCCAAAAGGGAGCACAGTGTCCTTTCTATTCTACGTGGAACCAACAGCACCTCTTCCAGTAAGAGGGAGCCCAGCCGGCCGCTTCCCACTCGTCCACACTGTACCAACAGCCCTGAGCGTCCCTTGTATCCTCGCGCCATCTACCCGGCTATCAGAGCCCATCCTCACATCTCAGAGGATCTACTCTCCCACAAACCTGGCCAGCTTGGCTACCCTGCAACTCGTTCTCCAGGCAACCAATCCTTAGCGACACCCAGCCCATCAGCGAGGAGCAGCCCGGACAGCAGTCCTCAGGGGAGCCCCTCAGGTCCATCGCCAGCTTCTTTCTACTCCGCCGGACTAGGTTCCTACTCTGGCTACTCCCCACCATCCGCCCCCCTCTCCTCACCCTTTTACCCTCCAGGAGCCCCTTACTCACGCTACCTCCTGCCCCATCATTACCCCCTGCCTGGTGGTGGTGTCCCGGCTGTAGGAGGCATCTTTCCCAGGATGTACCCCTTTTACAGCAGCCTCCTGCCCACTCATGTGCCCCTCCTGCCTTCTGATGCAGCAGCGAGGCGCTTCCTGATGCCTGACCCAAGCCACCCCTCCTCTATCGCTGCCCACAGAGACTTCCTCCTTCCCGGGCCCACCAGTGCCTTCTCAGCTGCCACCTCTCTGAAAGACAAAGCAGGGCCTCGCCACTCTTACCCCGGGCACCCCCACTTACATGGACCATCCCATGCCCCCTCCAGTGGCTCCCCAACAGCAGGCACTGCACCTCCCAGCGAACGGATGCCCACCAAGCCTACCTCAGCCTTGCTGGGTAACACGAGTGAGCATTGCTCTGACGTGGAAGCCATGAACCTGACCAAAGGGAAGCGTGGGGCAGGCTCCGCAGGCTACAAGGCGTTGCCCTACCCACTGAAGAAGCAGAATGGCAAAATCAAGTACGAGTGCAATGTATGCAGCAAGACCTTCGGACAGCTGTCAAACCTGAAGGTGAGACTCGAGACTCTTTTCCCAATGTGTGTGCTTGTCTGATTTACCGATTTACTATCATTGCTTTCTTTGTCACTGTGAGGGATGAAGTATAATATTTGGGTTTGCTGCAATCAGGTGGATAAGGAGTGTCCCAAACCTTTTTCAAAATCACATTCCACAGACAAACAAACTGAGCTATAAAGTGATTTCTATGAGATTTACAATATTCCAATGGGCCTAAACAGACTCTCTTTCCTCTTCTGCATCCTGCAGGTTCATCTTCGAGTTCACAGTGGAGAGAGACCCTTCAAATGTCAAACCTGCAATAAAGGCTTTACCCAGCTGGCTCACCTGCAGAAACACTATCTGGTCCACACTGGGGAGAAGCCACATGAATGCCAGGTAAGCTCTAACGCTGAAGATGATTTGATTTCACAACTGAAGTAATCGACACGTTTAACAGCTGGTGAGTTGCTACGCATCGTTGACCTTTGTTTCGTTGCCTCTCCCCATCCAGGTTTGTCACAAGCGCTTCAGCAGCACCAGCAACCTGAAAACTCACCTGCGCCTCCACTCTGGGGAGAAGCCCTACCACTGCAAACTCTGCCCTGCCAAGTTCACCCAGTTTGTCCACCTCAAGTTGCACAAACGTCTGCACTCCCGTGAGCGTCCACACAAATGCCCCCACTGCCAACGCCACTACATCCACTTGTGCAGCCTGCAACTCCACCTGAAGGGCTTCTGCCTTGCAGCTAAATCTGGCTCTGGAAGTCCAGCTGTCTCCAGTCAGGCTGCATTGGAGGAGGTGCACCGTGCCAATGAGGAGATTGAGCGCTTTGATGTCAGTGAGCATGCAGAGAGGCTTGAGCAGCTGCAGGGGGGGATGGAGGTGGAGGCCATGGAGAAGCAGGCCTTGGGGATAATCTGGAGGGAGATTGACATCAAGTCCTCCCATTTCCTTCCCCACCACGAGGGCGGCACCACTGACCTTCTGTCCTCGGGTTATGGTGCATACGAGCCTTCGAATGAGACATCGGTCATCCAAATCAGGCACAGCAGCCCTGTCCTGCCACTTCCTGGCAGTGTTGCCGTCAAGCAGGAGTCGGAGGATCACGCGTAAGTGATTTCTAAACCCAAGAGACATAGAGTCATGACAGCGTGACTCACAGCAGACTGGGTTGCCAGGAGCAACGGCTGTAAATAAGGTCTTTTCTACCTGGTAGTCATCAGGAGTGACATCAAGACCAAACCAGGTTTTCAACCTATCAGGGACTTGCGTACTCAGGGCTACAAGAGACACTGTCCCATGACTACTTAGAGGTTTCAGCATTTATTATACTTTGAGACAATCATCTACCCAGGACTTACCTTTAATGTAATAATTTTAATGCTGTTATCATTATTTGTTGTATTATTTGGTCTCCATTTTCAAATGTCTTTGTTTTTTGATTAATTAGTTGATATATAATCTCGTTAATTTATTCTACTTTTTATTTGTCGTTTTTGTCTAAAGCAATAAGTGGAACTGATGGTGTGAAATCATTGTAAAAGACTATTTTCTGTGGATATTTCGTTTTTATATGTGGCCATTTCTGTGTAGATAGTCAGTCACTTTCTCTATGCCTACATCCATCCTGCAGCCTCTGGCCCATAGAACCAGGGGCGTCCACTCTTCAGGGTTTTATCTATTTAAATTTAGAATCCGATATAGCAGGTTTAAAAGGGTTGATTTGCCAAAATCTGGCACATAAATTGAATTGAGCAAAAAAAAGAGCTTTATTTCGACCCTGCTCGAAAGCTTCCCTAAAGTGTGTCTGTGTCCTTTTCTGATGCCCGATTAATTTAAATGAAACCAAAAAAGGGCATTTTTGTATATTTTTCACAACAATTACCTCAGTGTGCCTGTGATGATATGAGCGTGTGTTGGTTGCGTGCGTTTAAAGGGACAGCTGGAGATGGGAGCTTTCTATTTATTCGTTTTTGGAGTTTTTTTGGTTTTTTTTGTTTTGTTTTTATGCTACTTGAAGAAGAAGAAGAAGAAGAAGAAGAAACCAAACCAAACTGAACTGGAGTGCAGCTCTTCGTGTGGTCCAAAGCAGCGGCACGGCCCGCTCAACATGTAGCACGTAATGGACACGGGAGGCTGGAGCGCCGTCCCCTTTTCTCGCCCCCTTCTTTCTTTAATTCTTCTACAACACTGTCCACACCCAACAGGGACGTGATCCCCCCCCCCCCCTTCGATTTAGGGTTTCACACTTGACGCTAGGAACCAAAGTTCACTTGGATTTAATTTCAAATGCACACCAAAGAGGAAACTCCCAACAAGTGACGAGGGACCCGAGGAATCAAAATGCCGAAGAAGGGAAGATGAACTGTGTGCATCCGACAACGTGTTTGCTCTTTTTGTAGATGTTTTTGTTTCTTCGTTGAACTTGTTTTTAATATTTTGGTTGAGAAACAATGGCCCCTTTTTCAACACCCTCTTGTTAATGAACTGGCATACACCAAAGCACCTCGGCCTTCTTTTATGCACTGGCCCCCACCTCCTACTTTATATCTTTCAGTCGCCGACGCTTGCACCATTTACACTGTGTACAATGTCACTGAACCTGGTCAGAATAGCATTAAGACTCAGCTTAATGTTACTACAGCAACTGTGAATTCCTGCAGCAGTTGCACACCAGTCTGAACTTTGTAGCTCTCCTTCTTCCTCCTCCTCTTTCTGTTTCCCTCTCTCTCTCTCTAATGTTCGACCAAAGCGTCGCCTTCTCTCTGATCAGAGCTTTGAATTCAGACGAGAATCCCCCAAAGGACTGTCTCTGTTTACATTCGGGTTTACATACTTATTTATGTGCAAAAAATGTCCTAAAGTGTAAATTATGATATAAATGTTCTCTAATCTGAACTGTGTGGCTTTGTGTTTTAATCATTTTTTCGTGTTTGGCATAATAGTCATTTTAAAAAAGAAATGAAAAAAACATTCATGCTTATCTTTATATGACTATTTATGTATGGCCGACCTGCGTAAATTAAAGATTGGGGCAAACAAACATAATATTTAATACACAATACACAGTACAATGTTCCTTTTATTGTCAGAAGTAAATATGATCGTAGAAAAGATAATACAGGTGAATGTTACATTGGTGCAAAAGTTTGCATCCTCTTTGTTAAATTAATAAAAATTAACTTTAATTCATTTGATGCGGAATGTGCACTGAATTTACGTTGATGAAAGACCTTTTTATCATTTATTCTATTCTCTTTGACATTTCAAAATAAGGGGATGAAAACTGGGTCTGCACGACAGTGGAGCAGTTAGTTCTGCTGCCTCACAGCTACAAGGTCCCCAGTTCGAATCCCTGGTCTCCCCGTGCCTGTGTCCATTTCCTCTCACCGTCCAAAGACATACGCGTCAGGTTAATTGCTGGTTGTATGTGTCCCTGTGTTGGCTCTGGGACAGACGGGAGACCTATCCAGGGTGGACCCCACCTCTTGCCCAATGACAGCCAGGATAAGTGGTTAAAGATAATGGATACGATGCAAACTTAGAACAGGTTGCTTTTAATTTGGCTAATTTTGCTGTCAAAGCTAACAGCTAGCTAACGGTAACCGGCAGACATGATGTAACATGATGCTGACTCCATGTTGTAGCCAATTATTTCCAGGAACAGTGAGCTACTTAGCTTTGTAGCATAAAAGGTAAAGTCAGTCATTTCAGACGTTAATTGTATTTTCAACAGACACTAAAAGCAGTGATACATTGCTTCTACCCACCGTTAATATCTGTCAGCCTCTAAACCGGATCAGCTTGTCTGTAGACCTCCATCGTCCGAAAACAACTGATGAATCAAACCTCCTCACTGGGCGACATGTTTCTTCAGTAGAAAACATGTGACTCAGCCAAAGGGAATATTAACAGATTTAAAAATGCTACAGGCTGCAAAACTTAACATATTAGACATCTAGAGGGAACGAATCCGATCGAAGAAGGAGAAAGTTCCAGGAGGAATTTGCATTAGCTTTGAGCTTCTTCATCTTCTTCTTCTTGAAGTTTTACGGTGGTTGGCAAACAACAAAATGATGCATCACCATAACCAATTCCAACATTCACATTATAAAAACCCCCCAAAACAGCTCATATCCTCTCAATCAAGTTAGTTAACCTAAGAAATGTAAATAGATGCGTAAAGCACACATCTGCTGAAAAACCTTCAATTTCTTCCTAATAATGCTCTTGACTTCAGTTCCATTGAGGTTTACACAAGCCTCCTCAATTAAACGGGCAAAGCCAGAGCAATTCTCGTCAGTTGATCTGTATTTGGTGAGATGCAAACTTTGAATTGGAAAAGTGTGTTAAATACGTTGCGAGAACGCAAGTAAAGAGAAGAATTGGAGCTCATGCAATGTTGTGTTTCACCGATGTGTTTGCAAAAGCAGGCGACACATATGAAAAGTACAAAAATGAGAGATTTTCCTTTCTCTCCTCCACATCTGGCCTATCACAGTGTGCAGAGGCGGTGATTATTCAACCTCCTCAATCCAACATTGCAAAGATGTGAGGAGCCAAGATTTCTTCAACTGTCTGACAAACCCGAAGAGCAGCTCAGTGTAAAACTGAAAATGCATGTGTAGCTGTGGTGGAGTTCTAGCTATGATTATCTTTGACATAACTTGACCAGGAGATTAGTAAGCAAATAAGCTAAACTCTGGGCTTTTCAAAAGCAGACAGGAAAATGGCCGTAACAGCTCAGGCAAACACCAGCAGGGAAATGAGATGAGGCACCGTTTTTAACTTCCCACAATGATTCACATACTCTACTTTAACCACTGAGCCTAAAGCAGTAAACCAGGCTCTTTGGTGGAAAGTCATGAATCTTTATGTCCGTTTCTGTGCAATGCCAAGCTTTAAGGCTGGAACAGGAAATGGGAACAGCTCCTCGTGCCCTATGGGCTGCAGTAACTGTGGTCTGTCTTTTATCCTGCGTTCAAGCCAACGTGATTAAAGTTACTTACAGTGTCAGGGAAAACGTGGATATTTAGCTGTGGAGTGACGGCCCAAAGGTCGGAGGGCCAAAGGTCAACAGATCAAGGGTAGACAGTGAAGCTGAAGCGGCCACTGGGTTTTCTAAGAATGAGAAAATACACAAGGAAATTGATTTTTATATGGAAAAGGCAGCACATGCAAAGAGGTGCGTGAGTGTGTCTGTTCAAACACAAAAGACAGAAAGCTAATGTGTCTGGACGGAAGGAACTTCCCCGTTTTTCCCTTCGGTGTTTCTACGGTGGAGGTCGAGTCCATCAGCAGCGTAATCAAGAAGATTAGAGGCAGGTTTGCATCATTAAGTCCTGTGGTCAGTGGGAGGCTGGGTGCTACCAAGTGGAGAGAGCGTGGGTGGTGTGTGAGATTAAATGAATTCTGTTAAATAGAATTATAGAGCGACAGGCACAGCCACAGTCACTTTGTGATGAGATGTGTACGTAGCCTTCATATGGTCCATTATTCAAGGTAACATGTATTTTGATGTGACTGAGTTGAACCCATCTGTACAGGTGGTAGGTTCCACTTAGGTGAGAGCATAAAATGCTGGGCTCCTAAATGGTGTGAGGAAGGTTTTTTTGGGGGGCCATTTAATTCAGGTTGAGGTCCTGGGGTTTTGTTTTGCCCGTTTAGTTAATAAATGCCACCTTGTTTCTGCCGAGCCGCTTCTTCAACATCCCTGATAAGTTTTTCAGTGGCAAATGGACATAACCTCCCATTGTTACGGGGGCTCGGCCTGACCCTCAGCTTGAGCCCCGTCTTCTCTATACTGCAGCACGACCATAATACTGTGCAGCAGTGGCCAATGACTCAACAAAGAGTAGCAGGTTCTCTGATCGGAAATGAATGCGTCACGAGAAACACCTGCTCGTGATCAAAGCTTTTCCAAAAGTATGTCCAAATCAGTTTCGTCTTCGTTTGAAATCGAAAGCTATGTACAATAACTGTAGTATCACAACTGCACACTGCAAGTTATTATTTTCATAAAAACTGAGACCCGTTAACAGCAGTGGAATATTACAACAAAATGCAACAGAAAATACCTGTTTATATCTTTTCATTGCTCCGTGTACAATAAAAATTTTTTTAATTTAAATAAAGAAAATTGAGGGCGGCTGTAGCTCAGTTGGTAAAGGATGTTGTTCACGGACCACAGGGTCAGTGGTGCGAACCCCGGTCCCTGTTCCCCTCGTTCCCCTCCCCAGCTGAGCAGTACCAGTCCAAGCCAGTGTGTCAGGAAGAGCATCCGAGGTAAAAACTGGGCCAAATCCACATGCGGACAATGATCCGCTGCGGTGACTCTGAACTCAATGAATAAGCCGAAAGGACTTTTTATTTATTTTTATTTTTTTCATGTGAAGTCAGCTCTTCTGCATATGACGACATTTACGTCTGGTAATTATTGAGCCAATACTTTTGTACTTTTAAGTAATATTTTGAATGTAGAACTTGTAACTGCTACTTGTGTAACACTATTAACCTTGTTTTGTTTTTTTAACACCGACATTTGCCGATGTACTTATTTTCAGTGCTTCACGTAAAAATTGCAGATGGTTTATGACAAATTTCTAATTTGAGCAGCTCGTGTAGCACAGCCAGCTTTCAAATTGACATTTGGCCCAAAGGAAGTGATTAAAACACATTCCGCCTAGGTGTTATTAAAGATCCCACAGAGAGCAAAGACTCGCTGTATGAGAAAGCAGTATCAATCTGTTACCTCATCACCCAACTCAAAACACTCGGTGCGCCCCCACCCATTGACTCAGCATCTTTCACTTTTGCACACTGCGTCGCTCTTTCCTATTTGCTCGCTCTTATTATTACTATCAGGGAAACTTTTCAAATCACCCGTTTACACAGCGAGTTCCACTACCTCAGCATCATGACGCTGGGGTTTCACAGCACTTTTCTGACCGGGGGAGGACGACACCTACCACCAGCGGAGGAGGGGGGATATCCCACGGCCCATAAGGCACATACCGAAACATCAGGCCTGCCTTCCATTTGAAGTTTGTTTCTCAGCTATCCGGTTTCCCCACTGGTTTGATAAAGTTGTTATCTCGTCTTACACAGTCCTCCCCTTCACATCAGCAGCTCTAATGTGAAATACCCACAATTTTGAAGAAAAGGGACACCCACAACTTAAAGTTAAAGGAAACTGGAGTCCTCAACGGGGGCTGGCGTTTGCAGGATTCTGACTGGTGGCTCTGTCTACGTTGAATCACCCAGCTGCATTGCTGCTATTTCATTTGTGTTTAAAAAGCGCTTTCAGCTCGTGGTGAAACCCTCAACTGCAAGGATTGAAAATGCATGTGTAGGTGCATTTTGTACTTCGAGGGTTTGCTGATCTGAAGGCTCTGTCCCCCTTTTCCCCATCATGTGTCTCCCTCAGACAAACACCTCGTAGCATTCAGCGAGTACACAGTGTGTGTCCATCATCGGTACTGACTTCCGTCTCACTTCCCTACATTTGAATTGCCTCTCTACTTGCCTCCAGATGACATCACTTGGAGGAACCTTCAGTTCAGATGATGGTATCTTGTTGCTCACACTATGGAGTTTGACATCATGGTCAACCTGCTTTTTCAGAGCTCCTCCAGATGACATCATTTGAACTCCTAAGTATAAAAAAAGAGACAAGTTGTTCAGCTAGAAACAGAGGAATATTTTAAGTCAGAGGGAATTTTAAAAGCATTACTGTATATTTTCACCCTAAACTAATAGAAAGCTCCTCAAGGGTAATATTTTACAGAATAAGTAACAATATTACTTCCTACAACAGTAACCACAGTTTCCAATTTGCTCTAATTAAAGCCACAGTAGGCTGCTTGTCAAACGTGGAACATGCAAGTGGACCCAAAGACGCACAAGACGAGAAGATTCAGTTTGTCCACCGTGACTTACTATCAGATACAAAGACTAAATGAGTTACTGCAAGAAGTAACTTTAATATCACTTATTGAGAGAAGGTGTTATATTACTGCAACACTGTGGGAATTAACTTTTAAAATGTGTTGCCCCCGAAATTAATACTCTCATTTTAATACAAGTCATTTTTACCTGTATTTTTAATTATGTGTCAGTGTTTAAAACTACTGAACATAAAACTGTTCTCCTTTCATTTATCAAATCCCCCAAACCTTTTGAGGGCAGCAGCTACGTGGAGCCTCCGAAGATTTATCATTTTTAACGTATCATTGCATGTGTGCAGTTCTGCCCAATTTAATCAATCAATTTATATAACAGCACCTTTCATATAGATGAATGCGATTCAAAGTGCAAAGTTCAAAGGTACGGAAAAGGTAAAAAGAAAAGACAAAAGATAAAAATGTACTATATTTTAAATATTTAAATGAAATGAGGTCAAGAGGACAGTGAGACCAATGCACACAAATAAAACATTAGATTAAAAAAAAAAAATTATGATCAACGAAACATGACAAAACAACAAATTCAATTTCAATACAAATATTAAAAAAAACTGAAACAATAACGAATAAAATATAAGTAAGTGCAATAAATGATTCTCAGGCACTGAGACATTGTGTTGTTCTGAGATCATCACACTGTTCCAGCGGAGGATCTGAGAGCACGAACCATCTACCTCCACCCACTAACTTCATGCTCAGTGGCAGCGCTGGACGGTTAGATGTTGCCATCATCCCGTAATCCGAACACTTGTGCTGACCCGTGACCTTTCGTCCAGAGCCGCCGTCGGATTGAACCCCCCCCCCCTCTTCGTGATGCAGAGTCAGACTGTGAGGCTGCAGGGAAGAGTTGACCGTAAACGGCAACAGCGCTTCTGGTGTCGTTTCAGAGAAAACGCTCATGAATTATGCGCGCACACACCCACGCACACACACTTTCTCACAAAAAAACACACATACAAGCACAAGGAATCACACATGCAATTGGAAATACAAACTTGTACATGCACATGTGTGCGCACGCACACACACACACAAACGCACATTAAACCTTCATCTTCTTTCATGTCTCCATTTACTGATTAATCATTTGTCTCTCGGGAGTGTGTCAGTTTCCCCTGAGATGTTTAGTCTCTATCATATTGAAACCTCAAACAAAACAAACCCTTCAACACCCACACACCCACACACACACTCACACACACACAAACACACTCTCCATCCACTCCAAACTGCGTTCCAGGGTGACGCCACTGAAGACGTTTTACAGAAACCGAGCGGTGTCCCCAGCTGCTGTTTTACCGTAACCACTGCACAGCACATCAGCAGATGCATCAGAGGAGGGTCACTGGCGAAGACCAGTGACTCAGGCTTCTCAGCCCACTACCATCGTCTTCACCCAACTTCCCCGAAATTCGCGTTTCTTTCCCAAAACTTAAGTAGTAACAGCCTTTTTTGGTGCAGGTCAGAGTGGCCACAGCTTTTGATTGACGTGGACCAAAAGCTTTTAAAGTTGCACAATCGAGTGTGTCGTCACATTGACTGCAGTATCTCATGGACGCTGCTATAAACAAATGAGAGCATGATGGAGACTATTGGGAGCCAAATGTTTCTTCAAATTAAGACCACATTCCCCGTAAATCCTGCTGATGCCTGTCATAGAGAACAGTGCTGCTTCCTCTTTCTCCTCACTGAGCAGAAGGAAGATGTTGGACATGAAATCTTTGGCTTTTGCCTCCTTCCACAAGCTGCTGTCAGTACAAACCTTTCATCTGTAGCCATTTGTTGATTTGGTTTCTCTCTTTTAGTCAGACTGAGACGCACATTAGTGGATTGAAGACCTAGGATTAAACCATAGACCCTGTAGCCAGTGGACAGCCCACTCTGCCCTCTGAGCCACAGCTGTATGTTTAATGACAGTGGAGCAATGTTGCAAATGGAGATTCACTTACTCTAAATTTGGCACTGAGCTGATTCTCCAGAGGATGAATCAAACTGACATCGACACGTGAATAGATAAAGGAGAACGTTGCTCATCTCCCAAACAAGAATTATAGTGTTTTAAGAAAAAACACCCACAACAAATCTTTACTCCCATTTGATGTGCTTCAGTCTACTGCAGCCTGGATTAGCTTGTTCGTCTGCCACTCGTGATATGATCCTTCATGCACGTTGTGTTTTTAGGGCGTCTTGCTCTCTGTGGCTTTACTTTTTGGTGTAAATGTACCTTGTACAAACGTACTCAGACGTTTTTCATCATTAGAAGTTCAGATAATATCATCTGAGGACCATGATGACAAACTCCACAGTGTGAGATGACACATAATCTGAACTGAAGGTTCCTCCAAGAGATGTCATCATCAAAAACATAAGTTCAGAATCAGCGAGGGGGTTTTTTTTTCAAAGGAGGTCCACAGCACAGAGGGGTTGGAGGCTGATGAGCGTGTCCAAATATTTTAATTAGGAAGAGTTGTTATTGTTGAAAATGTAGCTTGAAATGAATAATTATTGCTTTAATGGTAATGATTTGTCAAACACACAAAACTGTGTTAATTCTGAAACAGGAGCTCAACCACCAGCACAAGTTCTCGTATTTTCCTCACACGGATTGCAGCACTTTCAGCGCGCTGCTCTGAGCGGTTTTTCCTTTTTCCAATTTCACAATGAGTTCGTCTCAATGTGCGGAAAATTATTCTGAGCACAATAAGGCAACATGATGCCAACCATTGCTGTGGCACTAACGACTGAGTCAGCCGCCCGCACAGGCAGATCACACTGATGCATCCTGGAGGATAATAAGCAGGAATCCGTGTCGAGGTATCGTAAGACTAAAAATAAAGTGGATGTATGACTGATTAATACACACATGGGGATATGATGTTCAGAGATTTGATTTGTGGCATTAGGCATGAAACATGAAAGCATTAACCACCTACAGTGACATAGCTTGAGTTCGGTCATAAAGGGTGTGTGTGTGTGTGTGTGTGTGTGTGTGTGAGATGAACTATATATAACAGGAAGTGAGCCTACGTATATAAGTTCATAAGCTGCTCTAACATGTGGCTCATAAACCCACCACATAACACACACCCCTGCCATTTTTCAACATACACACTGCATGTACATGTCACACACACCATGTGCATGCACACACACACACACACACACAAACACACACACCGGTTGTCATCGAGGTTCAGAGATGACAATGCAAACAATTAAAGGAAACTCGCAGACAGTCGTCCTGTCTGGTAGATAGTTACCCAGCTCTCAGTTTTAGGCAACAATTGTAAGGAGACAAATAATGAAAATGGATTTTATATTGTGCTCGGAATCATTTACTCAGCCGCCAAAGTCAAGTAATATACGGCGTCTTCACAGATATCTAAAGGACAGACTCATTCCAAACACACTTATGGTTTCCCAACATGATTTTACTGAGACAACGAAATGGAAATGGAACTAAAATGGACCGGATCAGAGATCAGAGATCAGAGATCAGAGACCCCTTCATCTCTTTAGCTGCACCTTTTTATTTACCAAGGAAAATCAACGTCAGGGACTCGTGCAGCCCCACTTTCCTTTAGGATAGAAGCTGTTTAGTTAAAGCTCTGGATTTACTCATTTGTAATTTGCAAGTAAATGGAAAAAATGTGGGAAAAGTGTGAAAGAATAAATTGATGCATTAGCAGAGAATAGTTGCTGAGTTTCTGATGACTCATGTTACATCATGAACACAAAGAAAAGCATGACAGAGAGAGAGAAGCATAAGATCAGATAAATTCAGGTCCCCCCCCCCACCCCCCCCACAAAACCAGGCACATATGGAGCTTGGTTCATCTTCTCTTCATCTTCCAACCGCAGCAGCCGGCGTCTCTTCCTGCACACCATCCACGTGTTGCTGCTGGTCGCCATGTCTGCGCCGTGCTGACCCAGTTACAGGGTTTTATATGGTTACTGGAACACATGTGGGGGGGGATGGGGGATGGGGGTGAAGTCATAACATACTTGTCAGCCCCCAAATCCTCATCTTTGTGGTTATTGGTAACGTGCTGCTGCTGAAAATGAACACAAACGGTGGCATTAATTTCCCTTTTTTGCAGCCCAAACTCGCGTGCAGATGTGTGGAGGGTGGAGCCAGGTGGTCGGGGAGATTCAGCTCACCTGCTCGGACACCGCTCGGCCAGCTGCCAGTGTTTCTCCGGCTTTTTGTTGTTGGTTTTTGCTTCGCCGTAAATGAGCCTCAGAACCTTTTCACTGCCAAACACTGATGTCCCCAATCCTCATCTTCACTTTACTTTGTTGTGTATTGTCTCTTTCTATTTAGGCAAAAATAAACCTCTTTTAAGTTCCCTGCTTTCCTTTTTTCCCCCTTAAGTGAGTTGTGACTTTATTTTCACCAACATCCTTCCAGGAAACATGACTTTCCTAATGATGAGTGAAACCAAATGTCTGCACACAGCTTGCACAATTTTAACTGTCTGCATTTAGGCCAACGTAGAAAACACGACCTATTCTCATCTAAAAGGACTAAAAACTTTGCATGTTTCTAAACAAAGAGTGCAAAATTCTAATATTCCTTGTTAGGACCTGTCGTGCTTCCTGTCACTACAGCACATGTTCCCAGAAATCATAATTACAGTGTTTAGGTTGTTTTCAAGGCAGTGTCTTACCATCATGAACTGTGTATTTTGTATGCGAACATCGCAGAGAAAAGAGCACATCCCATATTTTGGAAGGTCCAATAACAACTTTGCCGGGCTGCAGCAAACGTCAATTCAATTTAACTTTATTTATACAGCACCAATTCAAAGTCACTTGTGACTGGAGAACGAAGGAAATTAGCCGCAGAAAATCCTGAAAAAGAGACTGTGAGGATGCTGCATTCATCCTGAACAAACCCCAAAGTTCTGGCTTTTGCTTTAGCGCCCTCATCGGAAAGATTCCTTAAAGTGAGACACAAACACATCTCAGCTGAAGCTGTCGTGCCCTAAAACATGAGCCAGACTTTAGCTTCACCATCCAGTAACAGTTGTACGTCAGGAGCACAGGAGAAAGTTGGGTGACGCACACACACAACGTCAGTCAGTGTAGGGAGGAGGTCGGCCTCGGCTGGATCAGAGACACCGTTTGTTTCCCATTGCAAACTGATATTTAGTGTTTTTGAATTGCACCCGTGACACCAAAGGTCGTCTGACCTTATGTGAACCCAAACTGCCATCTTCTGCTTCACCTTCGCCATGTGTTTGCTATAATCCTGACTACAAACGCCAGCAGCAAAGTCAGCGTGTTTATTATGATGATGATGGAGGTCTGCTGCTGCAGAAGTGCAGTGTCAGGAGATGTTACAGCCTGTCGGAGGACAGAGGAAATCAGTCCATAAAGCTGTGAATGAGCATTTCACTGTGCTGAGTACAACCGTGTCAGAGCGTTTCAAATCTGTTTTTATGTGTCTGTGACCCCGACTCAGTGTAAAGTTGATGTGGACACACTTGGACATTTAATGACGGTTAATAACAGCAGCCAGTCGGCAACACACACACAAGGCACAAACTTGTCCTGACCCCAGGGCTACGGGCGGAAAGGGACTCACACTGCTTATTAATAATAGTGTGTGTGTGTGTGTGTGTGTGTGTGTGTTTGCGCTGAGAGAGAGAAAGATCAAAGCTCACCAGTCTCCATCATCCACATCCTCCTGTCTCTGTCTCTGGCTCTGTCCGTCCCTCTCTCTCTCTCTCTCTCTCTCTCTCTCTCTCTCTCTCTCTCTCTCTTCGGCACCTGTCTATTACAGAGCGGCTGGGATAATAACAGGTTTGTTCCTCAGAGTGTGTGTGTGTGTGTGTGTGTGAGAGAGAGAATGACTGCGAACAAGCAAACATCTCCAGGAAGAACAGAGATCATTTCTGTTTCGCTCTTTAGACCAACCTGAACCTGTGTGTGTGTGTGTGTGTGTGTGTGTGTGTTGTCAGGTTCATGTTGACGGTTACAAACAACATCCTACATTCGTACATTTATGCAATACTATAAATTTGCTTGCCGAGTTTTTTTGGACACTCTGTGGCCAAAGGGAGACGGTTTGAAAGGCTTGATATTGATGTTTGTGTGTAACCTTTAGACTGTGTGCTTCACACTTTGTTTCCTTTATAAAAATAAATAAAAATAGTTTCTTTCAAACCCGATAAATGCAGTGAATCATGTCACTGTGAACCAGTTCCTGTTTTTAACAATAGGAGAAATTTGTCATCAGCTCGCGTCACATACAGCATCACCAGACACTGGCCTTTGAGACGTCGTTCTGAAACGTGCTTAGTGATGCTGCCCCTGTGCCAAATCATCTTAAGACTTATCTGAGCGTTTCAGTCTTTCAAATTAGTCACAACAAATGGATATTGTTCGAAGCTGCAGCCTCTGTGTTGCTATGCTTCTACTGTAACTCACTGCACAGATAAAGGTCCCTGTGTGTTTTCCTGCACAGAGTCTGACTTAATGTGGTGAAAAGTTTACTCCCCATGAACATAAATTTGATTTCATTTTTACACAGAACAGACACCGTGAAACGATCACTTTGCTTTCTGCCGTTTCCTTAAGCCGTCGACATCATTTTGGTTTCAGATACATCGACCAAAACGTTCGATGCACCTTTTGCTTTTATCAAGACTCCAACGTTCAACGTCTATTAGAAAGAATGAAAGTAAAAAGAGGGGAAGTTTTACCAGCAGCATATTAATATCCACAGTTTTAAAATAGCTTTTTCACACATTGGTGCAAGGGTCAGGTGTCCACATAACTTTGGTCACATGGTGTATGGGAGCTGCTGGGTGCTTTACGTGATTCGAGGGGAACTTTGGTTTACGGGTTTTAGGCAGAAGAAGATCAAGATAAAATTAGCGGCACTTTCTTTGCACAAACGAAGGAGGGTGGGACAGCGTGTGTGTGTGTGTGTCGGTAGGAGAAGATGACTGGAAACGAGAAAACACCTCCGGGAACAATGCAAAACACAATATTTCTGTTTTGTTGCTTGGACAAACCTGATTCACTCAGTGTGCGTGTGTGTGTGTGTGTGTGTGTGTGTGTGTGTGAGAGAGCTAATCTGTGCCTATTTTGAAGAGTTACAAACTTCAAAGCCAAGGAGTCTTGTTAAACGTGGACGTCCATCGCGCCATCCTCCGAGAAAGAACCACAGAGGGGAGTGTGTGTGTGTGTGTCACGCTGCCAGGAATTGAGTGACAAAAGATACACACACACACACACACGAGCTTCTGGTTTACTGGTTTACTGGTTGTTTACTGGATCTGCTGGAGGAAACTGGACTTTTTTATCAAACAGCTGTTAAAATGTTCAGTCCCCAAAGTTTTTTGCATTAAAATTCACATTTTAGACACACACACACACACACACACTCACTCACTTTAGTTGCTCTTATCTGAAATTAAGTGAATCAAACTTTCACTTTGTCCCAGATGTCACAAATTTACACTTGACTTAATCAGTGCTTCCTGGTTTCCCCATATTTCCATAAAATATGGTTAAATGCACAGATTCTGTCAAACTGATTATTTTCAGAGAGACATTTAAGACAATTGAACGAAGGGAAAACTCATGCAAATGCACTTTATTGTGATAAATTGTTATTTATAAGCTACTGAGGAGCTCAACCACAGCAAAAAGTGTGGTGTTTACACAGGAAGGGGAAACTGGACTGTGTCCAAACGAGTAATAAACTCTTTATCCCCAGTTGCCATTAAACATAACTCAGAACATGCTGATGGGCTTTCAGAGATAAAGAGGAAACTAAGCAAACCACCATCATCAACTCTCAGCGAATTGTAGGAATTCAAGCAGCAGTTAAGTGAATGTTGCTCTGCACTAGTGGACGTTTGAGGCCTTTGAGTTGTTCTTGGCTTTTCAACAGGAGTCAGTATCTGCACTTATCAAAACAGGACCAAACCCACAAAGCAAATCAAAGGGTTTTAACACAACCACTGGCCAAAGACAACCTGTTTATCAGATTGTGTCATCTTTATTCTTGACATCTTAAGAGATGTGATTAGGGGAAATGTGTCAGTCCTGATTCACTGGATTCAGAGGTGTGTGTGTTCCAGCTTGTGTGTTGCAGCTGTAGAGTTTTTTTTAAAGACGTATTAACGGCAAAGCAGCATTTCTACATGTGGATGTCAACGTGATATTTGCTTATTTTCTTCTGGGTTTTTTCATCAAGCGGCGCAGTTTGTCATCCTTGTCCCAGTCTGTGTTGTGTTATGTGTGCAGCTTCAGACACGCACACACACTCTTATGACTTCCTCTTCATCACTAATCACTTTCATCTGTTGATCTTCTTGATCTTTGCTCGGCTGTCTGATACACATCAGTGTGCTACGGCCCCCCGAGACACTTTAAAAGCAGAAGAAGAGGTGTGTGTGTGTGTGAGAAGGACTGTGGTTTCGCAGAAGCAGGAAGGACAGTAGGGGACTGAGTAGGGCTGCAGAACATTGTGGTCTGTGCTGATGGTAAAAGTGTGGGTGTGTGAGTGTCAGAGGTTCTTTCTCTGACACTCACACACCCTCACACACACGCACACGGTTTCACGGAATTCGTAGGAAATCAGTTGACTGGTAAGATTTTGGCCTTTACTGTTAATTTATTGATTCTTCCAGAGATGTTCAATAACCATTTTTGTCAGCAATTGCCAGAAAACTCGAACGGCGTCTGCATGTACTTTGTCTTTGAGCGTTTAAGGCCTAAAAATCAAACCACAGCAGTTTCCTGAGCAGGCTCGCTGATGTCTGCCTGACACTGAGCCGCAGTGTTTGTCTCACAGCAGCTTCCAGTGTGGCAACGTCCGTCGTTAAGCGGTTTATTCCTCCGGTTCAGTGCACTGCCCTCAAACTTCACATCAAGTCCGAAAACAAACCAAAACAAATGTCAAGTCTTATCTTTAAGTGTCTTCATTTATTGAATCGCATGGATAGTTGCTCATACAGAGCTTAAAACAAATATGCATCAGTCTGAAGACATGAGTAAATGATCTTTCAGCTGTCGTCATGTTTTTATCCCAAATTGCTGAACCTTGATTGAACCTTGAACAGAAACATTCAGACATCAACGGTTTTTCCAGTTTCCCACTACAAACTGTGAGCAAACCAAAGGGACAAACACATGGATGGATGTGCATCACTTTGTGTCCTGTAACTGAGCTCGTTCAAAAGGAAATCAACAGTAGCCTGTGCTCAGCTGTGCGCACACACACACACACACACACACACACACACACACACAGTCACCGTCAAACTCAAGTTTAGAGGAGCAGGTTTGGAAAGTTCAAACCCAGGCTAAGCAGGACAAACCAGGCTGGGAACTGCTGATGTACCAAATGTGTTTTGACTAAAACAAGAGGCTACTAGTGAACTTTTACTCTTTGATTCATCCAGAGGGAAAATAAGAGTTGGAAACGAAACCCTGCTAACAATTTACTTTCAGCTCATTCCATGCGAACACCTCACTCCCAACTCCCCCCCCCCCATGTCTCTGTCTCTCCTCACTATGTTGCACAGTATGGGGGGCAGACGGCGGCTCGGGAAATCCCATAAAAATGTGTGTGTGTCAGCAAGATGACAGAGTCAGACAGTCTCACACACACAAACAAACACATACTGTACCCCACGCCGAGTCCCGGGTCTTGACTCAACACCATAAACCCACTGTCCCATCATACTTGGAGGCAGCTTCAGCGATGAGGAATCCTGACGTGATGACATGATGATGTGACATCATTCACACAACACACGCTTTAAATTAGCTGACTGGCAGCGTGTGTGTGTGTGTGTGTGTGTGTGTGTATGACAGAGAGAAAAAAAGGGGCACAGTTCCAGTATATTTTTGGTTTCCGTGCACATAAACACACCTGTGGAGGGTTTCACATGATGTCTGTAATTATGTACACACTCACTGTACAGTTCATTTCTTGCTCATGTAAAGACACACACACACAGTGACAGAGGAGCCTGAGGCCTGTCTGACAGGACAGTTTAGCAGTCTCATTAGCAGCGGGTGGAATGTCCACTGATAATGAACCAGGAGAGATGAAGAAAGAGGAGGAGGAGAGCGTCAGCAGTAAAACACATAACAGAGATGTATGTTTATGATCTGGATAAAGCGAGAAGACGGTAAAACACCAGACCGGAGAAAAACAAAGTTCAAACCCCAAAAAGACACTTTCACTAACCTGCAACGTCATTCAAAATAATGATCAGGTGATTAATTTATATTTTTATATTAACTATATTTCCAACAATGCAGCAACTCTGAGCCTCAATGCACTGGTTGATCCTGACCATAGGATTCCTCCGACAGAGCTTGAGTCCATTTCCATCCGTCCTTTGTTGCACTTGCAGCTCCTCAAACGGAAACACTCCTTCTCGTAGCACTTTGCTGCAACGTTTTCTCCTCGACTTAGACTTTTGCTGCCTTGTAAGTTCCTCACTTGGAAGTGACTTTGGATAAAAGCGTCAGATGCCGAATGACTAAATGTAAATGCTCTTTTAGAGGGAAGAATCACCATCTACGAAATCCCTCTGAAGATGCACGAGAAAATCCTCTGGTTTCCTCTGCAACGTGGGAGTTTAAAAGTTCAAACTAAATAACATTGCAGCTTTTTAGAATTGTGTTAGTTGGAGGTTGGTCCGTCAGTGCAAAACAGGCTAATGAAACATTATGTTACTAGTTTCAGTGACTTCAATTTGATTTTCATTTTCAGGTTTCTAGAAAACAAAGGTGATGGAGGCCAAGCTGACGACTTTATGGGCAACCTTCTTATACCAAACAGGACTTAAAATAAAAGAACATAACAAAAAGATCAGTGCTGCTGTTGCATTTAATTACCAGATCCTCTGGCAAATATTTAATTCAATGCACTTTTATTAGAAGTCATTCTGGATAACACGGTCAGGTGTTTTAATGTTATTTTATTTCAGTATGAACAGATGTAAGAAAATGAAAACAAGACAAGATGCTGATCTGTGACTGATTAACCGTCATCTTAACATTCAGCAAAGCAGAGTGATGCAATCTGTGCAGCCATCAGCCTCAGTTCTCTTTCAAAGTCATTTCTGCTTTCACTAGTTTGGTCTCTGTCCAGAAAGTGTGACATACCCAGCATATGGAGGTCAAACAGCCTGCAGACGTAATGCTAATCTAACCTGCTGTCTCATTACTGAAGTCGAGTTCTTGAAATGAAACAAATCCAGATGCTGGTTTAAGTTTGGCAGCAGGCGAGCAGAGTGGAGCCAAATCTGACAAAAGCAGACAGCGAAACAGCTCAGGAGCGGAATCAACACCTGCTATTGAAAATGTGGGAACTCCCGCCGCCGCCGCCGCAACCCCCCACCCCCCACCCACCCACTACATACTTTGCCTCATAAGTAGCTACATGACTCTGAACAGGTACCCTTTGTGAATTGGTAAAGCAAGATAAGAACAAGCAATGCTCTGTTTTCAGACATTTTTAATTGATCAATTTGGTTTTTTTTTACCCACAGAAGAATTTGTAACTATGGAAACATTAATCAAGTCTGCTCTTAACGGTTTTGAAATTAAGAGCAAAGCGATATGAGAGTGGGATTTCTCAAAGTCAAGGGTGAAAAATTAGGGTGACCAATGAGTTTTACGGTGGTCGAGCTAAAGCTGCACCAACTGATGACACTGAAAAATAAAATGTCAAACTCAAAGACTGGCACCAGATGCTCAGTGTAAACCAGCTCCTATTTGTGCTGGGGACAGAAATCGAACAGTCTTGCACATGCTCGGTTGCTAAATGAAGCCAAAAATGTTACTCCAGACGATGCAACCGACAGGAAATCCTTGGTAAAAGTCAGTGTTTGGAGTTGTCGGTGGTCATTAAGTTACATGGATCCAGGGCCAGTGAGGATAATGTTGAATAAAAACGCGTCAACGTGGCAACTAAGGCAACTTCAGCAGGACTTGAAACACCACTTCCGAATCCTGAAACAAGTTTGTCTCCTCGTCGGGGAGAAAAATGTGTGCAAGGGTGGAAAATATGTTCAGAGGAAGAGGCGAAGATGCAAGAAAGCAGTAGAAAATTCGGTTCCTTGTTTAGTCAACCACCTCTAGCAGTAGCAATGTCTTCTCTTTGGAGAGCAATAAACAAGTTGTCTGGGTGGAAAAAGAGGAGTAGTAGTCATGGAAGTAGGAGTAGAAATACACAAGACGGAGTAGGAGGTTTGCTCAATACCTCCCTCACATCCCTAGTTCATGTTCATGTCAACACGATTCTGATCTTGTTCTCATTACAGCGTCTGGTAGCCCAGAGTTTCCACCGTGAAACATTTCCCGGAATATCCAGCCAGCTGGCCGATGGGTCAACTGGTCGGTCGTCACGGCGGCTGCGATGCTGGGGTGGGCCCGGCCTCAGTCGGTGGGGGCGGGGATGATGCAGATGTGCAGGAAGTTGTCGGGGTGACTGAGGTGTTCGCTTATCCACTGCAGCGGAGTCTCCAGCAGGGGCTCGATGCCGTGGATCACCACCTGGTAACGCTTGTGCTCACCTGCAGGGAGAGAAAATCAGTTAAACACCGATAACACCTCACTGTACTGCCTCCAATTTAAACCCTGCTGCATGTCACTGTTCGTTTTGTTGTAAATGTTTCTCTACTATTGTGAAGCTGGGCGGCTGTAACTGAGTGGGTAAGGCACTCGGCACTCGGCCACAGACCACAGGGTCGGTGGATCGACTCCTGGTTCCTCTTGGCTCTTTGGCAGTGTCCTTGGGCAGGATGCCCGGCCCTATTTTGCTCTTGGGGTCGGGTAAGCACCCTGCATGGCAGCTGCCATCATTTGTGTTTGTGTGTGTGTGTGTAAAATGCTTTTAAAAATACTTCATAAACCTCAAGACCTTTTCAAATACATATGAAAAGCATTTAAAAAAGCAAAAAGACAAGATCCAAGAAAAAAAAATTAAATGATGCCTGTCAAAAGACAGAGGAAAAAAGAACAGAAGCAAACACGAAGGCAGAAACGAGGCAATATGGAAAAGAGAGAAAGAAAATAGTGAAAAGGGGAAAAGAGATGCAGATAAAATGAGGTTAAAGAGAACAAGAACACGCTAAATTTAGACTAATGGCTGCTAGAAAGCAGAAGAAGCAATGAGTAAAAAAAACACTTCAGAGCGAAAGAGAGAAAAGACGGGAATGAGGAAAGGTGAGAACATGTAAACCGGTGGCCAGGAAGGAAAAAGAGAGAGAGAATAAAAGAGTCTGTTAGAAAGACAGAGAGAGAGAGAGAAGATAAAGGCAAAAAGATGGTAACCTGAGGTGAGAAAGACCACATCACAGACTATAGTAATACCACTGGTGTGGCGGGTGAGAGAGACAGAGACAGTGAGAGAGAGAGAGAGAGAAAGTACAATTGTAAAAGTGAGTGTGTTCAGTTATGAAGTAAAGTGACAGTTGAATGTGTTTATCGTTGACAGGATTCGAATTTTAAACTTTCACTCTGACAGTTTGTAGTTTCATACTGTGTGTGGGAGACTCTCTGGCCTCTCGCGACTGACCCCACCCATCACTGAAAGGCCACAACCGCAAATCGGCCGTTACGAGCGGCGTCTTCCTCGACCTTCTCCGCCTCCCGGGGTGGCGTGATTTGCAAAGACAAGATTTCTGATGAGATTAAGTGACAGTTGCAGAGCCTGAGAGCTGCAGGTCTTCCGTCTGAGACACTTAGGGCACTAAATACACGAAGATCATTGGCACTGCTCAGCCTGTCAGATACATTTGTCAAGTCTGAGGACATTTGGTACAGATCAGTCAGAGTCAAACCAAAGACGGCACCGAGCTGCCCTATGACAAACGCTTTGAAGCTTGAATTTAGCAACCAGCACTGCCTACACACGATATGCTTCTATTTTAATCGATGCAGCCTCAACACTTCACTTTTTGTGTGTTTACATGCACGTACCCAGTGATTGTGTCATTTTTACAACAGCAGGTCCCTGAACGCCTCCTGTATAGACAGGGAGCTTCAGGGCTGAGGCTTTGGCTCACACTGCGCCATCTTTAGGACTGCACGTGTTTTACCAGCCGTCCAACACGTGACCTCCCTTTTCCACTATTACTAACTAATGAATAATGTGTTAAATCAAAAAATTAAAAAACAATTAGAAGGGGAAAAAAACTGGACAAAAATTATATATGCCACAGAAACAACAAGCTACAAAATATTTAATTTTCAAATTTAAATTTGCTAATAAAAAGGCTTTTTGTATCTGGATTTTTACAGATTGACACATCTTAGGCTCGAGCATTAAGGAGGCTTCATTGTTTGACTGAGCTGAATTATTGCTATTTTGTCTTTTCTTCATTAAAACCGATGGTTGGTGTAAAGGTTTTCATATTCCCACCGTACTTATGAAAAATAAAGCATGTCGTAGCCAAATTGACACAATGCACAAAGCTCTCTAACAGTTTAGGTCATCAACAGTTCAGGACTTAAAAACAGGAATAACACACCCTCCAAGCACAAACTTGCCAGTACTGAACTTACAGTGCAGTTCAGTACAGATGTTAATTCCTACTTACTGTACATAATTGCAGTAAGTAGGAAATAAGAGTAATCTGAGTATTTACTTATTGTAGTTTAAATTCAGCAAAATAAATACCATTTATATTGGCAATTTAAATTAGTTTGTATGAATTCAGTCTGTTAGATTACTCACATTAACTTAAATGTGATATTAGTTTAAATTAAACACAATAAATAAATGCAATACATTTAAAAAGTCTTAAAATGAACCATAAATTATATGTAATAAAAATGAGCCTGTAGATCAGGTGCTTTAACTTCTAATTCATATCAGCTTGTTTACACAAAAAAAGTTACATTTAACTTTGGTTTGGCTAGAAGCCATAATTTGGGACATGCTCACCTATTAAAAGACAAACAAGAATTTAAATCTCACTTCCAGAGTTTTTGCTTTTTGTTTTAGACAAATATTTTTGTGGTTTTGCAGTGAATGGGGCTGGAAGATGGCTGCGTGTTTAGACTGTACATTAACACGAAGGCAGTGAATGCAGCTGTTTTCAGGTTAGTTGGTCTTAAAGACAGAAAGTTTCCCTGGAGGATTGTAGATCATAAGTTCTGGATTTATAAATTATTTTAAAATGTTTTAACACCTTTTAAAAAGCCCAACAGCTAATTTGAACAACTCCCGTACACAACCAGGTCTTTCTCTGTACGTGCATGAGAGCGAGGCAGTGATGGCCCCTTTCCTGTACATCACTCTTGACCTCATGCACGCCCACACACACATTCACAGGTTGTCCTCTGCTCACGCACAGGTCACGTGACATTTTAGCTCCACGTAATATCAGGAGGATTGTTGAGGCCGACCGTTAACTGACGGTCTGACAAACAGCTCCACCCTACACCTGCTGACTGGTTGGCAAAAAGCTACATGCAAGAAGCTGATGTCAGGAAGACATGTGCTCAGCAAAGGCCTTCTGAAAAATACAGCTGTGCACAAGAGGTGGGTTGGGCTGGGCTGCCTCTGCTGGTGGCAGCTGGAATTTGAAAAATAATACTTTTAAATTGAATAGTGTAGTATTTCTAGGTGGTACCTATAAAATAATATACATCACCTGAACTAGGTATCAAGGCCATAACAATATATTAGACAATAAGAGCTGGAACAACCTCAAATAAGCAATATTTGAATTTACTGAGTTGATATTTGAATTTACTGGGGCAGCTCACAGAAAACCAAAAGGTGTAGCATGGAATTACAAACTGTAGGGTGATTAAAACAGAAACCGCTTTTATTTTACCACCTAATTTAACGTTTAGTGAATGCAGGATGTTGAGGCGTAAGCAGAAGGCAAAGAGCGGACGGACTGTCTTTAAATGAAACACCTTAACTGAAGCAGGTCACCAGAGCAAGGTGAAAGTCATGGAGTTTAAAGAAGGAGAGAACATATTCTCTGGCAAGTGAAGTTGAATTTCAAACATCAGAAATGTGAGCAAATGTACCTGCAGTAATAGATATTTTTAATTATTTATTTAACTTGATTGTTGGTGTATTCAGAAAAATCTAAATTGTTCAAAGACTTTGAGGAGTTAAGGTGGAGGCTTGTTTGCATTGTTGGCTTACAGCACTAAAACCACTGAGCCACAAGCTTGAAAAAGGAAACCAGCTTAAATTTGAGCCCAGTCACTGTACTCGTACGGTTTCCTGTTGAATGAAGGGAATCAGGTGTTTTTTTTGCTGTGCTTTGCAGCTTAACAACGATAGCTGAAGGTTAAGCCTGTTCAGAGTTGGAACTGAACAATGCATATTGAGGTGTGTGATCGATTATTGTTTAGACGGCATTACTGGAACGTGGAGCAGCTGGTGAAAGAGTACGAGCATCACTGTATGTGTATTTTGAAAGAAGGAAATGAGAACTGAATGAATGAGTAAGGCACGAAATGGAACGACATAAGCAATAAATGTGCAATGATTGCTTTTTAAACTGTAAACAAAGTTTGGATAATAGGTGTCAAGATGGAAGCAACTGAGCCAAAATGCATTTGTGTATCATTTTCATTTGTTAGCCTCTATTTATGTCAGTGCCTTTAATATGTTCCATCCACTTTTCTTAAAGTCTACGTGATAATAAAACAGCACAAACAGCTTACACACTTTCTCATTGTCTGTTTTTGTCATTTTTTTCCTCCCCGCTCTCGCTGTATGGCAATAAATTTTCTTTATTACTTTACGAGACACAATGCTGCACGCTGTGATTGACGGCATCTTATTTTCTATAAGATCACTCTGAATTCTTTCCACCAGACCTGCTTGTTTTCTCTGGATTGTGCTCAACATTGTTCTCTGGCAGCAGGAAAATACTCTAACGGACTAAAGTATAAAAACCAGGTTTTTGTAAACTGACATTCTTCTAAAAATAATCTGAGAAAACGTCAGAAAAGCTAAGAATAATGAGCCCTAATCAGTCATTTCATTTGTATTTGTGCAGGTGATCACTCCAAGTATATTTTCTAATATCTTATGTTTCTGAGAGCTCAGAACAGTAACAGATGATGAATTTAAATGCTGACCATCCTTAGCCCGGTTGAGAAGCACAGAAAGTAAAAGGTGTGATCCTCCCCACATGACAGCAATACTGAGAACACACTTTCTCTAGTGTTTCATGCCCATCTATAACCTTTAGGTCCTGTCTTGCCTGGCAACAGAGAGATGTGGAGTGGAGTGAAGTAGGCGTGTTGTCTCATTATGAGAAATGGGGGAATTCACAGTGGTCCACGCCCCCAAACGACACACACACCTACCTCAAATATACATTTCTGTAGATCGTTTCATAATTCACCTGCATCTAAATCAGTCTCAGGCTCATGCCCACCCACACTTACAACTCAGACGTATGCGGGGGAGGAAGAAAGAGTGGATGACATAAGGTCAGCTTGGGTGATAGTTCTGCACAATTTATTGTATTTTCATCGTCATCATCAGTGTGAATTCCTGCAATAAACACACCGGTAACAGCTAGAACATGAACACAGCTGAGAGTTGTTGTCCCCTATGAAACCATGGCAAATAAAAGGTATTTGTGTGTTGCCATAGAAGGGAATAAACCTGCTCTCATCACTTCCAGTAATGTTATGAGTGAACTTTCAAACTTTCTGTGCAATCACACTGTTTCGTACACAATATTATGGCCGGCATCTGACAAAAAAAAAAAAACCCTGCCATTAAACTGATTTGTTAGCGAGTACATGTGTGGTCTATTTAATTCCATTCCAACATCACAGGGGGGAATGAAAAGACAAGAGAAATGCATTAAAAACACAGTGAACTCTGGGGACCTGTGAATGTTTTCAATAAATCTTTGATTTCAGAGTGCAAACAGCAATTTAAACTAACAACCGATGTTCAAGAATTGCAGTGTTGTACTCTCTCACCAAAGTTTAGTTTACTTGTCATGAGTGTTACTACTGACCCTTGGAGAGAGTTGTGTTTGGAGGCCTGATGTAATGCAAAGTTTACCATGAAGTTCATCTGAAACATTTTAAAGACATGGACATTAGTTTGGAGTAAAGTGTGAACAACTGAGAAAATGCAAAAGAAAATGATCGTCCCATTGTTTTGAAGCTTGATCTAAAAGTCTGAATTTCTCAACTGACTGCTGCTACAATTTAAGTAACTTTGAATCAGGAAGTGAAGAACTAATCGCTACATTACTCGTTCCTTTACTTTATGTACAAGTGACTGCCGCTTCATCGGAAACTGACATGCAAAACTGTAAACTGAAAAGAGCTTCTGTCATGGTTAACTTGAGACAAATTTCTACTCTGTTATTTGAACCATGAAGCAACACTTTAATCCAAACAAATACTTGTTCTCCACAGGCAAAACATTTTCTCTTACAGTTTCTAAACCTGTTCACTTTGCAGAAATCTATTTCAATGAACTAGCCTTCTTCAGACAAAGATTAAATTTGCAGTAATTGTGCAGTTCCTGTTTTACACGCTGGTGACACATCAGACAAAAAACCAAAAAGGAGCTACACCCTACATTTGTTTGACGGTGCCTGAAAGCCTGAAAGCCACACTTCCATACTCCTTTTCAAGTGGGCCGCTTCCAGGTCTGGTTCGGAACCAGTGTCTACTTTAGAACGCGTTCCATTTCAAAAGTGAACGGGCTTTGGGCCACGTAAACTGGTTTCACATCCCACAGAGTGTTTGCTGGTCTAGAACAAAGAACCACCTCTGCTGGGGGCTGAGGGTGGGGTTACTGTGACCAACCGAGAGCTTTGCTGTAAAGATTAAAATCGATGTATATTTTAGTAGAATCGTATAACTGCAATGGGATCAACACCACAGGAGAATGGAGTATAATCCTTTCTAAAATTATAGAATGAATTCCTGTAATTTTCGTACTCCAGCTCCAGCGGGATTATCTTCTTAGAACACACGTTCCAAAAAGGTAAAAAGGATGTGTTAACGTGCTTAATTCACACATAATTAATAACTTAATATTTATCCCCAAAACCGTTCTCAGATTGTGCAGTCAAACATAACTTCAAATTGAGGGGGCCCCCAGGGGCCAGGTGAGGTGTCAACCATGAGCCACATCATTTGTGTCTGGTTGCAAGTGTCAGTTGTCACTTGTCAAAAAACAAAAACAAATGACCTGTTGACCAGCCACAGCCTTACAGGAAAAACAACTTACTGGTTACAGTAAAGGTGGTTCAATTCCCCTCCGGTTGCTCCAAAATACAGGTATAACAACGGTTAGCGGATGTGTCATGTGAACGACAACAATACTGAGGAATGTTGCAGAGGAATAGAGAATTACAGAGGTGTTTTCCCAATATGAGTAATACTCAGTTCTGTGACTCGTTAGATGAACATTAACAGCAGGAACAACCACATTTGAGGCCAACAGTTTTGATTATCTGGGAGAGATCCGCTTATTTCCATTATAAAATTTACAAGAATCTTACCCCTGTCGTATATTAAATAATCAATCTATTGTCTAAAACCATATATTTTTTATTTTCAAACATGTTATTATCTTGTATTGCGAAACAGTTTTCCAACATTGCTGACTTTGGTCCCAACATTTGTTTAAAGGGATAGTGTATCATTTTTAATCTGGTCTTAATAAAAACTCAAGGGCTATTTATCCACTTGGAACAGGCTGAAGGTCGTTAAAAGTTTTCCTGCTTTCCACAATATCTGCAAATGTTTACGTCCAGAACCGGACTGCGCTGTGAGAAATGAGGGCAAGCTGCACGGCGGAGGACATGTCAGCAGTCCACATGCTAAGTCCCACCGTTTCAAAGAACAATTTCACTCTTTTTTGTTTCTCCACACAGTCTCTTGACATACATGGCGCAGAGTGATTATTATTAAAAAGAAATGGTGAGTCAAAGTGTTCTGGGAAATCCTGAAAGGAACAGGCTGAGGCTACTAGCAATGGAAGTGAACAAAAATACATTGTTTGCAAACTGTTACATGTACGTAGAGACTATTTGTCAGAGGACCGAATTTGGAAAACTGGTCGGTATTTGAATAATTTCCCGTCTTCTTTTTTTTTCATCTGTGTACTCTGGTTGATACACGTGCGTTTCTGTGTTTCTGATTCACGCTGTGACCACCAGTAATAAGTCACCAGGTGATATCCCTCCAGTGAAGTTCAGGAGAAAGGCTCTGAGTCTACTCTGTCTTGAAAACACTAACTTTGATAGATTCAGACTCAGTGTAGATCAGTGCAACATTTGAAATGTCATATTAACAACAACACTTAACAACCAACAGCCTGTTCTAAAACTAACTACTAAGTTATTAATAAGACCAGATTAAAAAATGGGAATTGTACCTTTTAAGTACCATAAATGCTCCGTTATGATCAGTTTGAATGTGTCGTTCCAACTTTAACCATCCAACAAATTGCATCCCTGTCGGACTCTTAAGGTCTGGCAAAAACGTTAATTATTAGATAATATGACAGATGGAAAGAGAAAATTCTGATGGTCAGGGCTTTCTGACAATATACCACACTGACAATAGTAGTTTTAATAGTTTCCATGATAAGAAATCATGAGGATGGAGAGAGAGAGAGAGAGAGAGAGAGAGAGAGAGAGAGAGAGAGACAAAGAAAATAAATTTACTCTACATACAGTATTTCTATGCAATTCATCCCAACTACAAGGATGTTATTAATAACTGGGTTGCAATAGAATGTAGCAGCAACCTAGTCAACTAAAGTCCACTAATATCCACTGACACACCCGTAAACACGTCCTGTGGTCAAGTGTTACACGACTGCCGGCCAAGACGACATGTTTTGTCAGCCGAGCAAAGCCAACCACAATTGGAGAAGACCGCAGTGCAACGCTCTCCTCCCAGCCAAACACAGAGGCTGGCTGCATGACTGACAGCTGGTCAGACCGACTGCTTCTAGGGGCCGACCGAATCAACTGCTGACTGACTGCCAGACTAACATAACAACTAGCTTTCTACTAAATGACTGAGTGGAGGGCAGTGCAGCTGGCATCTAAGTGACAGTCTATGTCTGTTTGGTTGGTGGATGAGCGTTTGTTTCTATAAATCAACTAATCTGGCTGAGATAATGTAAAAATGTGCATTCGCTTCTCAGTGGCTGTGATGGCATCTTCAGGTTGTTTTTGTTTTTTTTTTAAAAACATTGAATCAAAATTTTTGAATACATATTCATGATTCAATCTACAGTTAAATTAAAAGTTTGTTCTAAGAAGCCGAAAACC